>NC_087531.1:8871983-8949617 GCF_963921805.1 Phalacrocorax carbo
GGTGTCTCCAGCTTCTTCAGAATAAGCACCACTGGTAAGCAACTTCTGGCTGGCAGTGGTAACTTACTTTATAGTGTGGCTTCATTAGAAAATGAAGCTTACACTAATACACTGTACTGGGGTACCCTCACCCCCTTTGAAGGTGCCATCCACCTTCAGCTCTGTCAGGTTTGGCCAAAGGTGCTGAGGGGTGTGGAGATCTTGGCTCTAGATTTCCCTATGGGTCGAGGCAGGGTAGGGAAGAGAGAAAACATCTCACTGCCTCAAGCATTTGACTTCTCACTGCAGGTTATTCCACGATGTTTGTCATCTAGGTAGGATCTGTGGGAAATCAGGCTTCATTAGATCACATGCATACAGCTTTATTTCCATGAAAGCCTTTCTTCTAATGATGAAGGATTTAGGAATATTTGTGAATATCCGTAAGAGCAAATTGGTCATTGATGAAAGCATTATAGTGAGAAAACTTGGCATTTATCCAAGGTTGAGGAGACCTGACAGGTGAATGCCCAAGGAGTGGGGAGTGAATATGGACAGCAAGTTTTTTAATAAAAGTGAGGAAACAGAGTGGTTTGTGTCTTTTACTGGATGCCAGGTATAACAAAATTACAAAACAGTTCCCAGTAGTGTAGTGCAGTGGAGTAACTCATGCATATTCTCATTCATCTGAAAACAGAAATTTGAACCTGAATATCTTAAATGCTCAGGTGGGAGTTTCGGTTCTGAGGTAAAAATAAATGAGGTTCTTTGGCCTGTCTGTGCTTGGGGATCAAACTAAGGGATCATGACTTTTTTCTTCCCTGCCATTTAAATTCCTGAGACTATGGAAGATGTAAATCTGTTGTTGCATTTTTCTGGTAGGAGTTATTTGCAAGGTCTGTTCCAGCTTCCCCAAGCAGTAATTGACAGTGTGAGCAGTGTGTGAATGGGTAAGGATGGGAGGTAGCAACCCAAATGATCAAGGTATTATCTAAATGTAGAAAAAAAATTTGAGAGAAAAGGAGGTCCTTTTTCACGTGCAGTACATACTTTGGCTAGGGCTGGCAATGTCGGTATCTGCTGTAACGCTTGTCACGTGGCTCTTGCGTAGCTTTAATCTTCTAAAACTCTTGGCCTGGGAAGCATGGAAATAATTCAGAGAGAGCAGATACTTAGCTCTGCTTTGCCATCAGTAGCTTACAGATTTGGTTTTGGATATTGATGCTTCTTGCCCACTAAATGTAGTGACTAGTGTACTTGTGCTTACATCAGTTAATGAAATGACAATGATGTGGTAATTTTGAAGCTTGTGCTATACAGGTTTGGTTTCTTTTTGTCTGTGTAACTGAATATAGTACATGTTAGTAACAGCTTAAGAAGTTTAAGTTCAGGGAGAAATCACTTGTTGATTTTTAAGGATTTTGCACATAGAGATCTGCAGTGTTCCATTCATGCAATTTTTTAACCAAATAGTTTCCTTTTGCTTTCGGGATTTTTACTAAAAAATCATCATCTAGTAGTGTAGAGTACATGACCAATTATGTAGGAAGAGCATGGATCATCAAACACAGTATTAATGCAGCTGGGCTGATAGGTATGTGTGTGGTGGTGCTGTGTTCCAGATCTGTCAATAGCTTTTCATTTCCCTGTGCTAAAGGTTTCAAAAGTACTTGACAAGGAAGCTAGAGAAGTAGCTATCCTTTTCTATTAATGTAAAGCAAATGAGAAAACCCCTTTAACTTAATCGCACAGACAAAGCGCAGCGTAAATGGGTTTTTGTTAGCACTAAGTGAAATACTCATAGTACAGCAGTATCTAGATTCCGAATACACGCAGTGCTAAATAGAAAGTTTTGTACTTTCTGGTATTCTTATATCCAAGGTACGTCTCTCAGAGGATAGTCCTGTGCAGCCTTACCAGTCCTGTTGTGTGTTGCCCGATCCTGTGTGTCTGCCTGTTCCCCATGCCAAAGTAGGAGTAGTTGCAGCGGGGAAGGGGACTGCGGTGGGCTGGTCCATGAGCTGCTGCTCCTCCCCAAGTCAGCCAAGCTCTGAAGAGAGATAGTGAAGGCGAGGGGTCATCTGTGTGTGCTGGGGCTAGAGTGGAAGGAAGGGATAGTGTTGGAGTAAGGAGAAGGTTCAGTATGTCAGGAGGTTTTGTAATGAGATGGAGGTGTTGATGCTGCCCCGGTCACTGTGCATAGTGAAAGGAATCCATCGTGGGATTATGTTTTGCGGGAACATGGGAAATTATATTAGCTGAGGAATTGGCAGAGCAAGTAGAGGAGAGAAACACCTAGAAATCCTCAGAAAAGATTTGAAAATTTGTTCAAAGCCTTTTGAATGTTGTGATGGTTGGTAGCCTGTGATGCTTCCCAGTTTGTTCCTGGTGCTGTGGAAGATGGTAGGAGACTGTCCATTAGTAATTCCTATCCGAATATCATAGTACTCATAGGTTTATAGAATGTGCCTTGAAAGACATTCCTCCAATGCTGTCCTCTTGTTGAAGGAACTGATGTCAGTTACAGTAATGAGGAAAAGTGATTTGGAGTGAATTCCCAAATAATGGGTATGTTCATTATGAGCTTGGAACTTCTATGACATTTTAAAAATAAAACCATATTTGAAAATTGCCATTTTCAGATTTTTAATATATAGAAAACTGTAATAACGGTTGCATAGTCTCTAAGGATGTAAGTGCTTGGATATGAATTTTTAGGAATATTACTTGTAAATGAATTGACTTAATCTTACTTAATAATATTTGGGTGAAACTCAATATGCCTACATGTAAGTCATAAAAATAATGCTTTGCGTTGAGTGTATATTATTGACAGTCAAGAAAATCTCCAAACTGATGATTAAAGTGTTTGGATGTATCTGAAGAGCTTGAGATACTCAGTATATGATTTTTTTTTAATCACTGTCATCTGATTTCAGAGATCAGCAGATGGATCAAGTCCAGAAGATGGAGATGGTAAGAGATTTGACTGTAAAATTAAAAAGCATTAACTTTTGTGTCTCCAGGATTTTGTGCATCTTTGCTAACTGCTTTTTTCTACAGAATCTGATCGAGAGGATGGGAGCTACTGTCCACCTGTAAAGCGTGAGAGAACTTCATCCTTAACTCAGTTTCCTCCTTCTCAGTCAGGTAAGTGTTACAATATCTGTAAGGTGGTGGTGGCTTTCTGTCGTGGTTCAGCCTCAGTTGGCAACTAAACACCACTCAGCTGCTTGCTCACTCCCCCCACCCCTGTGGGATGTGGGAGAGAATCGAAAGAGCAAAAAAAACTTACGGGTTGAAATAAGAACAGTTTAATAATTACAATTAAAATAATAGTTATAATAATTATGATAATAATAAAATTATATAATAAAATGGAAAAGGAGGAAAAAAAGGGGAACAATCCAGAAACACAGATGACACAACCGCTCACCACCCGCCGACCGATGCTGCCTGTCCCTGAGCTGCGATTGCTGCCTCCATCCCCTGGCCAGCTCCCCCCAGTTAACATACTGGGCGTAACATTACATGATATGGAATATCTCTCTGGCCAGTTTGAACCCGCTCTCTTGGCTCTGCCCCCTCGCCTCCCAGCTTCTTGTGCACCCGGCAGAGCCTGGGAAACTGGAAAAGTCCTTGAGAAGTGCAAGCACTGCCCAGCAACAACCAAAACATCTGTGTGTTATCTCAGCCTTGTTTTCATGCTAAGTCCAAAGCACAGCGCTGTGCCCGCTGCAGTGAAGAAAATTAACTCTATCCCAGCTAAAACCATGACAGTTTCCTTCTTAAAATTTTTTTCTAGTCATGTCCACAGTCTTATTACTGTCTGCTGTGTCTTGGTTTAAGACCACAGCCATGACATACTCTGACTCTTTCTATGGTCTGTGTTAGCAAATTCAGTGAAGCCCAAAGGAGTTGATAGATATATATTTTTTAAAAAATATATAAACTTACAGATATAAAATATCTGTAGTTTGAGCTTTTAATCTTCTGCTGTTAAATTGAAGAATTTACTAGAAATCTTTATTTGTTGTGATTGCTTCTTGACAAATCTCTGTAAATGCTACCTCTTTCTTGGTTACTCTGCTGCCAGGCAAACCTTCCAAGTCTCAGGTCATGCTTAAGTTGTTTTAATCCTCCCCTTTGCTCCCTTTCCTTTTGAAGTAGAGAGGATTCAGTGTGTTTCAGCAGTGTTCTCACCTGGCAAATGCAAGAGAGAATGTTTGCGTGTACAGTCAGGGCAGCAAAATCACCGGGGAGGCTACGGGTAAATTCTTGCAATGGTTGTGTCTGATGTTTGTGAGCACCCACAGGATCGGCCTCTAAAATTTATGCCTTTTCCCTTCACAGACAACAGGAAGCTTTTAGCTTTGGTCTAGAAGTATTTCAGTTAAGATGTGTCAGTGCTTGGGGCTGGTTTGGGGACTTTGCTACTTTGTTTCTCTGAAGGGTAGGGAAATTTGCTTATATGAAAACTACATCATGTTTAAGCTTAAGGCAGGCCATAATAAAAAGAGAAAATGGAATTAAAGGCAAGGAGCAAATATGAAAACAAAAATCTAAAACTTAAATACAAAAGGCAAGTGCTGCATCTTTTGATATATCAGTGTTCAGAGATGCTTCCTTTCTCTTTTCAATGTGCTTAATCTTCTTCCACAGCCTCATAAAAGCTAAAAGAGCTGCTAAATATTGTTAGACTTTACCTCATGAAAGACGATCCATTGGAGACAAAATCCCTAACCTACTATTGTTGCCTTGTGATTTTTTGATGCATCCTGCTCTGATTGTTGTATTTTGTAATCTGCCTTGTATGTGATTCTTTGTACAACACCAAAAGTACTTGTACTTGGACTGCTGAGCAGGGCCTCAACCAAACTCTTTGTTACTCGCTTCTCCAGGTCCCAGCAAAGGGTGGAAAAAAACACTGTGAAAACTAAGGGGATTTTATGGACAATGACCTGTTTACTTCTGTGGCTGTAATTCTGTTTTAGTTCTGAAGAAAGAAAAACCTAAAGTAAACAAATGAAATAAGTAGAAAAATGGTGTTCAGTTTGCAGCCTTGGTATGTCTGGGAATGGCGTTTATAATCAAGGACAACACACACAACTTCTCTTTATTTTCCTTTTTCCTTACTGCAGTAACAAAGAACAACGTCTTTATGCCATCAAGCTTCTGTGAACCCTCTGCGGGCAATTCTGACTCAGAACCAGGTGAGCTTCCTCATTTTTCTGCTGTTCCTCAGCAAACTGCTGTCAGGCTGTCACAGTCCAAAGTGCTCTGATACTTCAGAAGACCCTGTCTGGGAGAATGGAAATGGTGATGTCCCTGACCTCACAGCTGTTCTCTTGCTCCCTTTGTTGCTCGATTTCATGTCCACTGTAGGTAGTTAAAATAACAAATACCAAAATTCTTAAATGCTTTGGGATTGGTGGTGCAAGACTACAACATGACTCTGTTCACACTTATTAATCTCAAGATAAAACTTAACAGAAATTTTCACTTATCTACTTTGTATACTAGTCTTTTTGGTACTGAAAATCAAATTAGCTATAATCTATGGTCATGATGATGTTCAACCATGCCCTGTGAACCCTGTGACAGTACCGGTTATTGTGTTAATCACCATTGCTCTGTGGTTTGGCTGGGTTGGTATTGCTGTATAGTACACTGCTATGCCTAAAACGCATGAGAATAGTGAAGTACAGCAAGACGGTAAGGTGCTGAGTTGTCTTATTCTGAGCACTGCCATTATGCCCCTAAAAAGAAACATTTTATATTATACCTTGCAAGTTCTTAGGAACTCGTTTTGTAGGATTTATGAGTATTACTTTTTTGAGATTTTGATGTTTTATCTAAAAACTTTAACTGTAGTAAGTACAAGCAAAGGAATTTCTTTACCTTTGTATGATAAAAGCATAAGGTAAAATCTAACGGAATTACATGAAACTAATATTAGGCAATGAGCTTTAACTTAATTTATGATAATTAGCAGTTGGGTGCTTGTTAGCAGCTGTTGTGTTCAGTCATATTTTTGTCCTTTCTTTAGATTGATTCTCCCTTAAAACCTCAAAGAATGAACTCTCTTTCTCTTGTGAAAATGGTGTTTCACATTTCTCCTGCAAAACAATTTCAAATTTTTTTTCTTGCAACAGTTTGTGTTTCTGCCTTTTTTATGTTTGCTGCCATGATCACTGAAAATTCAGACTTCTTTTGGAAGGGAATTTGTTCTTTGGGAATCTCTGTATGACTCTGGGTTGTTACAATGGGGAAAGCATGAGGAATTTTGACTGACTGAAGGTATGTAGTATGTTACAGCTACATCCTTGTAATTTTCTATTTTCCTTCTAGAGGAAAAGAGCAGTGGATTCCGGCTGAAGCCACCAATACTTATCCATGGTCAGGCACCTAGTGCAGGTGAGTTCAATGGCTTCTGCAGCTGTACAAAGAAACCAGTTCAAGCATTTTATTTATTTAGGAGTTTCCTCAACTGCTGTTGTAACTGGAAGGTGACAATACCTGTGTTTATGCAGGTAAAAAAAAGCTTGTATTCTCCAGTGTGGTTATGCCCGCATGCACTGTAAAGTGCATAGGCACATCCACATTTTGGCTTGGGTCGGTCATGCATTTCTGAAATGTGTCTCCCAGTTGTCTCTGCTTAGCATGCTTTGATCCAGTTCTTAAGAGTAGTCCTGGGCTCCTTGAACTCAGTTGCTTTGGTAGCAAACTGGCGCAAAAGGGGTGCTCCAAGAGTGTGCTGAACAAGCTCCAGCCATCAATGGACATGCAGTAGGGCACCAGGCTAGAGCAAAGTCTGAAACGTTGCTCAATCCCCACTTCTTCCTCTCCCTGGCTCTTGACAATAGTGTTGGTGTCGGGCCCCTGATCCTGCCTCTTCTGCTGTACAGTTGGGCTGTATGGTTTGCCTCAGTTTCCTGTTTGCTCACGTAGACGTAGCCAGTGTGGGAAAGACATCAATATTACAGCTCCTCGAGAGAGAGAGAGAGAGAGAAAAAGGTTATTTGTTATATATAAATGGAAGTTGTTTATTTTGTTTGCAGGGAGAGTAGTAAAGTTAAAAAAGAACAAGGTTTCCTGAGCTGACATATGAATGTTTGAACTTAAGATAGTTATATTTTGGGTGTCATCCTGTCCTTTGAATATGGGTGGCCTGAAATGGAACTACTTGTAGAATATTCAGCTGAGTTGCTACAAGTAACTTCTGTTGTGGTATTTTATTGGAACAAGGCTTCATCTTTGTTTTGTTCAATGAAGAAAACTGAACCTTCTGGGTTTGCTATAACCTTCTAGAGTTGATGTTAAGATTTTTTTAAATTAGGTTGTTTAAGCTCAGTTGGCTTTTTGAATCAGAGTGGAATGAGAGGGTTGTAGTGCTTTGTTTCTTACTGTAGCAAACCAGAGGCCAGGTCAATTCCAAAAGCCAAAAGGCTGTTAAAAGAAACAACACGTTAAGATTATTACGCTACCAATGCATGCAACTCTAAGAACAGAAAAAAACCCAAATTGCTTACCAGTATCCAGAAATTACCTCCTTGGAGGGAGAAAAGACTTGGAATGTGTAGCTGACTAATACGTCAGTGAATAAATAGGTTTGCTTCTGTACTGTTCATTTCCCTTACATTTTCTTTCATTTCTGAGTCATTGTCATAAGCTCTCCTATGGTTTCCTGGATAAGGCAGAGAATATATTTTAAAGTGTCATTTAGAGGTTGGAAGTAGTCTTCTCTATTTGGGACTAATTCGGTTCTGAGGTTGGGTGAGGAATGGGGAAAAAAGGGGTAGCAGCTTGTCATGGTTCAGCCTCAGTTGGCAACTAAACACCACGCAGCCCCTCGCTCACTCACCCCACCCCTGTGGGATGTGGGAGAGAATCGAAAGAGCAAAAGCACAAAAAAAACCTTACAGGTTGAGATAAGAACAGTTTAATAATTACGATAAAAATAATAGTTATAATTTTATTATTATCATAATAATTATTATATAATAAAATGGAAAAGGAGGAAAAAAAGGGGAACAATCCAGAAACACAGATGACACAACCGCTCACCACCCACCGACCAATGCTGCCTGTCCCTGAGCCACGATTGCTGCCTCCCTCCCCTGGCCAGCTCCCCCCAGTTAACATACTGGGCGTAACATTACATGATATGGAATATCTCTCTGGCCAGTTTGAACCCGCTCTCTTGGCTCTGCCCCCTCGCCTCCCAGCTTCTTGTGCACCTGGCAGAGCCTGGGAAGCTGGAAAAGTCCTTGAGAAGTGCAAGCACTGCCCAGCAACAACCAAAACATCTGTGTGTTATCTCAACCTTGTTTTCATGCTAAGTCCAAAGCACAGCGCTGTGCCCGCTGCAGTGAAGAAAATTAACTCTATCCCAGCTAAAACCATGGCAAAGCTTTTTATATGTCTGAGTTTCCATTGTATGTTCTGTTGGAAGCCATTAGAGAAGATCAGATGAAGTTGAATTTTTCAACTTTAAAGTTTTATAGCTCTTTAAAAAACTTTGTACTTGCAGGTCTCCCTAGCCAGAAACCGAAGGAGCAGCAGCGAAGTGTGCTACGTCCAGCAGTATTACAAGCACCACAGCCAAAAGCTTTTTCACAGATGGGTAAATAATGCTTTTCCTTTCTAGAATGCTGAAGAGGGAGAACAAAAATACAAAATCTGTTTAGTGTACCAGTTTGTTTTTACGCAGTATCTGTCTTTGTTTTGCTAGGTTTCTTCTTTCAGAAAAGACACTTAATGTTTAAGATGTTTATCTGTGTTATGTAGGGGAGAACACAGCTGAACCTTCTGTTACTGTATAGGATGACTGTCTGACATTGCCAGGCCTCTAACTTCGGTGTAGTCCATGCTTGGTTTTTGGAATAATAATAATAATTTTATGGGTGACAGCATTGCCCATGGTGTAATGAGCTACTGCTGATCAGTTGAACAGCAGTGGTAGCCTTCAGCTGGCCGCACCATGTTGTAAACTGCCTGAATTGCTAGGAAGCGATTCTAGGCTTGGGGACCATTTTGGAGTTGGGACTTTGAGATACACTTAATTTTTAGTTTGGTCATCTGTATTATCCTTATTGTATTACATTGGAATTTGATATAGCCAATAGAAATAGGCATGACTGAAAACTGGAAGTGAAAGCAAAAATAAAAGCTGTTCAAGGTGTCCATGTCTCCTAAACTCCTATGTTTCCCCAGCCCAGCGCCTTTTGTTTGGAAGGTCAGTTGAACTTGAAACAGAAGTTACTTCAGTTAATGCTGAATCTGGCATAGAACCAAAGGTTTCTAGCTTGATTTCTCGGCATGCCTGTTGGCACAGATTGGGCTCTACAGAGGACTTAATGTTGGGGTACAAATTTTCAGTGGGAGTCCAGTATGTAAGTAGCAAGATCAGTCCAAAGAGGAGCCCTGCTGGCTGTGAACAGCTTTAGATTGAAGCAGGGTGGTTGCTTGAAGTTGTACATGTTGAAGTCCCTGCAGTGTTTCTGTAGATGAAGTGACTTTTTGCTGCCTTGGTCTTCTGTGTTTGGAACTTTGATTCTGCTAAGAATTGCCGAATTGTAGTCCTCATGCTCTTGCAAAATACTATGGGAATTCTGTAGTTTACATTGCAATGTTTCATGGACTTACACAAGGAAACAGAACACAATTTGCTATAGAAAACTTCCTACTTCTAAGACAATCTAAATACCTAGAAAACTTAGTTCATTTTCTCATTCCTTATTGCAGTTCTCAGCAGTGGCACCAATGGTGTAAATATCCCTCCAGATTCTGCTGCCACATCAGAATCGCTAAGTAACGCAACACCGAAAAGTTCTGGCTCTGAAGACAAGGTGAGTTGAAGGATTGGAAGGACACTCAAGGTGACAGACTTAAACTCTGTTCAGGGAACAGTATTTCTGTTTTGTAATGTGAGTGCAACTTTACGCTGTGTAAAGTTGTATCATACACTAAAAGTGACAAAAAAGAAAACAAAAAAAAAAAACCAAAAAAAATCACCAACCTGATGTTGTGATTTTGGGTTTTGTTTTGGTTTTGGTTTGTGTTTGTTTTTGTGGCAGGTGTAGTACGCTTTAGGTGTAGTAGTAGATTTTATGCTGTCCTAATAGTACGCTACACTTGTCTTTACTAACTCAAGAACTGTAACAAGGATTTACTGAATCCACCATTTAGGATGGTTATTTATACCTATTTCTAGTCTTGCTGTAAAATCTAACTGCTGCTCAAATGATCCCACTCCTACCATAGACATTGGATTCCACATTGGGTGTCTTGCTTACTGGACTGATAGTCAGAATACTGCTTTTTCATCTGATTAGATTCCATGAAGAAACACATCTTCCTCCTGCAGGTTCATCCCTTACTGTGTGTGCAGGGAGTGGGTCAGGAGAGTAGGGAATTGTTTCCTATGACGGGGGAGAAGCTGTCTCCTCCAGTGGCTGTTGCCAGGTCTGACTGGTGATCCTGTCAGGCCAGAGACGAAGAAGCATTTACTGAATTCCAATTCCTGTCTGAAAAGGCTTCAGTTTTGAGCTGGGCAAACTGAGCAGTTTGTTGCATGTGTTCAGTCTTCCTCCTGAGACTGCCTGGCAGAAAGCGATCCCCTGCCCGTGGATGATGGCTTTACTGGGGGTGTCCCGATTTCCAGCAGTTGAATGTGGAATAATGTTGGGAAATGTGAGGATGGAAAACATACAGGCAACTGAAGTGAATGAGTAACACAAAGAAGCTTGGATATAGGAGCTGATAGTGGGTGAAAACCCAGAGGCAGCAAATATATTCCCTACAGGAAGTGGTGGAGGGGGGAGTGCAGGTAATGAGGGGCTGAAAAGCTTCAGCTAGAGGAAGAGGCATCTAAGTGCATTACAAGTTGTTTATTCAGTATCTTGAAAGGAAAGTAATGAAATAGTTCCTTCCCAGTTCTGTGCAAAGTGTCCAGTCCTTTCCTTCCTGCAGGTATTGAGCTAACTGCTGGTGTCTTACAATCTGCTGACTGAGAGCATGAGGAGGATGTTTGGGGAATTAGAGGGTGTGCGGAATTTGGGGTGTGGTTTTTTAGGTTTAGGGGGTTTTTGGTAGCTTCATTAGACAGTGGGTTGCCTTTTGATGTCATGTTGAGTGTAGAAGTGTAGTATTGTTAACAATGCAAGAGTATGTAACAGTTTACTTGAAATTCAAGTCTGTTTTGAAATCTGAATATCTAAGCAGAAAGACTTCTAGTGTGAATGGCTTTTTAAGGTTTAGTGAAAGACTACTGCCAGAATTAAGTAGCAGTAAGTAAATTCATTGCATGGATCAGTATGAAGTCTTTGTGAGACATGCTTGTTACCTCAGTGTTTGTCATTAGGGAGACCCTCTATACATTTTTAGCGCCTAAAAATCCTCTTGACTTTTTTAATCCAAGTCCAGAAATACTGACCTGGGAGGAATTTTTCTGATAAAAGAAAGCTCTTCAATCTAGATGTTAAGGATTGCTGAAAGGTAAATATTAAATAGTATAAAGCTTCATAAGTGAGCATTTGCAATTTTAGTGAGGAGTGTGGTGGGCTAGAATCATAGATATTCTTCATAGTCTTGGCATTTGTAGTCAGGATGGACCATCTGCCTGAAGCTTTCTAGTGCAGCTACAAGTAACTGGAGTTCACACAGTAGTTGTGTTAAATGTTGGAGTCTCTCTGCAGAATATTAGATTGCTTGATTAGAGTGAATGGTTACTTCTAGAATTAAGTTTCATGTTAGTAACTATGTACAGATCTGTGGCATAGATTTGATGTACCACAGAGAGAAAGCTTCCTTGTGAGGGCAGGTATGTGGTGTTTTGCAGTTGTGTATGAGCCTGGTCTGCCCTTGTTAGAGCAGATGTGAGTCATGGTCTTTTTACTGGCAGAAAAGATTTTTTTCTTTGAGGTCTCTGTCTTGTGCTTATGCAAGGTAGGAGAGTGAGAATGTTCTCTATCTGGTAGTTGTCCTACTCTGAGCATCTCTGTGGTGACCTGCACCTATTTGGGCTAGGCCTTCTCACTGTCCTGACAATCCCCAAGATACTGCAGGAGCCCTAAGCAATGTAGTCCTTACACGGGAACAAGCTACAGCCTTCTATTCAACCTCCTTTGGCTGATGGGAGAGACTGGTGGCTGGACGCCATCAGATATGCAGGGAAACTTGACAGGCAGCTGTTCAAGCCTACCATGCAGGCCCTGGCCTTTTTGGGAGATAGTGATGGCTTTCCAGGAGGAGGACCTATTAAGGAGATCCTAGGCTAATGATTTTTCCTTTGTTCAACAGAATGCTACTTTTCCCTCTCTACACTGTGCAGTGGTGGAGGACTACTCCTAGCAGGCAACACTGGTCCACTTTTTGACTACCAGCAAGAAAAACGGTGTCTTTGAAATGCCAGAATTAGAATCTGAAGGCAGATGATACAGCTAGGTTATGCAAAGGTTATGTCCCTTAAACATAAGATGGGATTTGCAGAATTCCTTTGGACCCAATCCAGGGTTGTTTTCCCACTTTCTTTCCCCTGTGCAATATGTGTAGAAGGTGCCATGGCTGGCAGCCCATCTGAAGCACCTGTAGGCAGTAGCACCCTGCATGAGAAACTAAGAGGAAGAATTGGAGATCTATGTGCAGTGTCAGTTCTGTGACCTCACTGGGGTCGCGGTTACAGGAGGTTCACGTGGACAACTGAAGTACTGCATTGCATACATATGGGCTTTTTAGGAAGTAAAGAAGGAAAGACGAGAAGGGGGTGGGTTCTGCTATGCTTGAAGAAGCTGCTTGAATCTAGAGGCTTTGGTTTGGGAAAGGTGCTGATTTGGTCAGGGCTTTATAGGTTAAGATCAGAGGGGAAGCCAGCAAGGGGGTGATTAAGGTGAACCTTCACTAGAGTTGGACTGATCAAGAGCAGAAAGAAGCTGAAGCCCTTGAAAAACTAGAAGCTTCGCAATTGGAGACCTTGGTTCTAAAGGGGACTTCAGGTACCTTGGCACCTGAAACGGCAACATTCCTGGTAGGGATACTACCGGCGATTTTAGGGATAAGTTGAGGACAAATCTTTCTTTTGATGCAGGTGCTGGCTAAGTTGACTAGTGAGGTACTCAGGTGGACCTGGTATTCACAGCAAAGAACTGCTTAGAGAAGTACAGTGGTTGAGAGTAGCTATGAGATGGAGTTGGAGATTCTGAGGGAAGTGGGGAAGATAAGTAGCAGAATAAAGACCCAGACTTCAGGGGAGAAAACTTCAGCTTGTTCATGGAGCTTGTTGGTAAGGATCCTGAAGGACAGAAGGGCTCAGGAGATCTTGTTACCCCCATGGACAAACCACCTCAGAGAATGTTTATCCCAGTGTGTAGGAAGTTGTGCAGGTGTGGTAGGAGGCCAGTGTGGATGAACTGGGAGCTCCCTAAATCCAGAAAGGGAGTGTGCATAAGTTGGAAAGAAGACAAGGTACCCAAGAGGTATACAAAAGGGTTGCCTGGATGTGGGGGGGGAGAACTGGGAAAGCCAAAGCTTAGCTGGAGTTGGAAATGACTGGGGATGAAGGGGCTGTAAGAAGGGCTTCCGCTGATGCGTTAGCAGTAAGGGCAAGATGAAGGAAAAATGTAGGTCTGCTGCCAAATGCTGGAGAGAACCTAGTGATGAAGGACACGAAAAAAAAAATCTGAGGGAGTTAGTGTTTTTGCCTTGGTTTTTACTAGAGAGGTCTGCTGTCAGGTCTTCCACGTCCCTTTTCCTAGGGGAAGTTTGGGGCAGTGACTTATCACAGTAAATTTGCTGAAGGACCATATGATACAGTTTGACATACACAAGTCCATGGACCAGACAGGATGCGTCCATGGGTGCTGAGGGAGCTGGCTGGTGTTACTGTGAGACCACTGCCTATCATAAAAATGTTGTACTGTGGGAGGTCCCTGTTACTGGGGAAGAAGAGAACATGGCACACGCTTTCAAGAGGGCAAGAAAGAGGATCTAGGAAAGTAGCAAGTGTTCAGCACCTTCCTCTCCCTTCCTGGTGAAGAAGCACCTTAAAGTGATTGAGAACAGCCAGTATGGTGACCAACTTGACTGTTTTTTTTTTTCCCTTCTGAGATGATTGGCTGTGCAAAGAGCAATCCTTGTTGGTTTTGACTTCAGCTTGGGTGGTCTCCAGTACCATCATAGCCAAGTTGGAGGGACGCACTGGTTGGGTGGAGTTTAAAGTGCGTGAAGAATTGGCTGAACCAGTGAACTTCAAGGGTAGCAGTCAGTGGTTCAAAGTCTGGTGGGCTGCCAGTTCCTAGAGGCATTCCGTTAGGGCTGGTACTGACTGTGCTATTTAATGTTTACGTTAACAACCTGGCAAGGTAGAATGAATCTTAGGTTTGTGGATGCCAGTTAATGGAGGGAAGGGGAAAATGGTCAATATGTTGGAAGGCAGGGCCATTCAGGGGGATCTTAGCAGGCTGGAAAAGCAAGCCAAGAGAAACCAACTGAGGGTCAACAAATGCAAAGTCCTCTGCCTGGGGTGAAATAACCCATGTGTCCCAAGGATTGGAGAGTGAGTGGCTAGAAAGCAGCTATGCAGAGAAGTGCTTGGAGATCAGTGCTGCATGAACGAGGCTGAGACAAGTTCTGATGTAGAGAACTTATTACAGGGTCTGTGGCTGATAGTATTACTTCTAAGGGAGACAGTTACTTTATTTTGGAGAAAGGGAGAACAAAAGTGGAAGGACAAGGGAAAACTTCCCGTGGACGAGGCAGATAAGTGACAGGGGTTCCCCAGAGGGGCATCTTCTCCCTGGGTGTCCTCTCCAGTGGAGCAGGTGGTAACCCGTAACACTCTTCCTAAAGTAACTATATAGTTTTCACCAGGATATGCTCAAAATTCCTACTATGGGGTTTTTTTTTCTACTTATGATACTGTTCATGCTGTTTGAAGCATGCTTTGAGGGCAGCTGCTACGTGCTGATTAGTTGTTAGGCATTGTGCATGCACATTGTGGGGCCTTCTGATGTAAATCAGAAACTACTAGGTAGGAAGTCAGGAGAGAAGAGGGAGGAGGCGATTCCCATGCCGGTGGCAATTGCTTCCCAACACCACTATAGGGGTTTGCAGGTACAAGGCCCTGAGTGTAATGGGATGAGAACTACAGTATGAGAGTAACAGGAGAAAATACTGCCAGAGGTGCTCTGGAAAACACTGCCATGGCAGCTGCAGTGAAAGGTTAGAGCTGCTAATGGAAAGCGGACTGCACAGGTGCAGATAGAAGGTCCTTAGCATGACAAAAGGTTCAGGACCATTGAGGTCCTGTGCAACAGTGATCAATGAGTTGAACACAAATAAGCAATGCATCCCTTTATTAATTAAGACAACGTACTGGGCTGCTTTACTAAGACTGCAGCTGTTAGGTTTGGAAAGGTGATTATTCCCCTTCACTTGTCACTGGTCGATGGCATCAGAAGTATTGTGTATAGTTTGGGGCTTGCCAGTATGTGAAAGACATTTACAAATGACGGAGGTGACAAGTGGCTGGAGCACACGATACCTGATGAGAGAGTGAAAAAGCTGCGTATATTCTGCTTGGACTAAGGGAGGGGAATTGAATTCTCCTCAACTCTCTAGTGGTGGGCTGTAGCAAGAAAGAGTGAGACTTGGAAGCGCCTACCAAACCACTGAAGGCTGCAGGTGTGGGGAGGGGGATTCCAGTTGGGTATTAAGACAAAACTATCATATTTGTGCAGTCAAACATTGAACCAGGCTACACAAACTGTAGAACTGCCATCCTTGAATTTTTTGAAACTCAGCTGTACGAGGCCTCAGGTAGCCTAGCATAATTCTGAAGTTGATGCTGCTTTGAGCACAGTTTGGACCAAATGTTCGTTAGAGATCCCCTTGAACCTTAACTCTTCTGTGATTCATTAAGAAAGATGCTCTGAACAGCAACAGAGGATTTTTTTTTAATGTAAAATTTGCCTTGTAGCTCTGGAGATGTTTTTGGCTTATTTACAATAACTGTGGGACTCGCCATATCATAATGTGTCTTTTTTGCTTAAATAAACTCAGTTACCTAGGCTGAAGTTTTCAATTTCTTTTCTTTAGGCAGGAGAATGTCAGAAAAAAGAGCCCAATAGTACTTCAGATGATGACAACTGTGAGAAGACAGAACTAAATGCACAGCAAGCGTTTGTATTTGGGCAAAACTTAAGAGATAGAGTTAAGGTACACACATGATTGTTATCTTGACTAAGAGTTGATTGTATTTAAGTGAGAATAAGAAGCAGTGGAACAGATAATTTCTTGGCATGAGCATTACACACTGTTTATGGAGTACTTTGAAGCCACTATACAATGGGGTTAAATCTTCCATGTATATATGCAAAATCAGAAGCTGTGAGCACAGTTCGGTTGGCTGTTTAGTAAAACTGGTCTTCCAGACATCTAATAAATTAATATTACTGCTTAGCAGCATAAGAAGCTTTTTTCAAAAATAAATACATCTACTGCAATCCTAGGTAACATCTAAAGCTCAGTGCGATGTAATGTTTCCTTGTACCTTTTGGGTGAGAATTAAGTTGAAATGTGTTCTTAAGATGCTCCCATGCAACCAAGATATCACAGAAAAGGTGAGAAGAAAAACAGGGCAACCTGGGTTCAAACCCACAGGCACTGATCTCTTCTCTCTGGTGACCAACGCCAGGACCCGAGGGGATGGCAGGGAGATGTGCCAGGGGAGGGTTAGGCTGGGCATTAGGGAAAGGTCCTTCCCCCCAAGGGCGGTGGAGCCCTGGCACAGGCTCCCCAGGGAGGCATCACGGCACCAGCCTGGCGATGTTCCAGAAGCACTTGGCCAAGGCCCTCAGAGACACGGTGTGAATTTGGGCTGTCCTGTGCAGGGACAGGAGTTGGACTGATGGCCCTTGTGGGTCCCTCCCAGCTCAGGACATTCTATGATTCTGTGAAATCTGTACACGGAGTAATTGAGTTGGGTTGTTAGTACCTCCTGTTGAAGACAGGAGGTTTGTGCAGGTTTCTGAGCATAACTAAAGTAAGTGGGACATAGACTTCTATTGTTTTGTTATAGAAAGTGTTTGTGGATGGAACTTTGTCATGGGAAAGAATGAGCTGAAAATTCTGCAATCCGTAGTTAAAACTGTCAATGTATACTTGTCCTTTTTTGTAGCTAGGAGATGAAAGCGATGAAACAGCCGATGTGCGGAATGCTGGCCTTCCTACATCAGACATACCTTCTGCAACAAATTATTTTCTACAGTACATCAGTTCCAGGTGAGACTACAGAGAAACCTATAGACAGTTTTCCTCATTTCTGTGTTCAGAATTACTTGCAACTCTGCTCTTTATTGGATGCAGAGCTGGGTCAGTGGGAATCTAGTGTTCTGAAGAATGAGATGGCAAACTTCAGATCTGAGGGAATCCTCAATCATCTGGTCAAGGGAGAAGCATTTGTCACCATTTGCTTGACCAGGTCATCACCAAAGCCTCTTCAGAAAATAATAGAAGACAAACAGATATTTTTCTGACTTACCTGTTTTGGTTGCGGTTTCTTCTTTTTTTCAGTGTAGAGAACTCTACAAACAGTGCAGATGCATCCAGCAACAAGTTTGTTTTTGGACAGAACATGAGTGAGCGAGTCCTAGTGAGTATCCACTGTGTCTGAAATGTTGTAAGTTTGTGAGTAGTTTGTATGATGGATGCTCACTCAGGAATTTTGAGAACCTTTAATTATACTTGTCACTGGAGCATGGTTTTCTTTCAGTGGTTTACCATGTAGGTAACTTATTCTGAGTGCAGTGTGGGGAATTCATTAGGTGCTATTGTCTGCAACAGCCGTGCTCTCGGGGTTTTCCTTGCCAAGCTCTACCAGTGTAAGGAGACCAAGTGTCTTCCCTACAGAGCTTGTGGCTCCCAAGTCCAGGCACTTTATGGCACAGCTTGCTACTTCTACTGAAGAAGCCATTTAAAGCATTTGAGGGTGTTTTATGTTTGCTGTCTTCCAAATAGAGAAAAGGTCAGTTACGTGACTCTCTCAGTGATGGGATTTCGAGTCCAGCAGTAAGGCAGCTGCCTCAGTACTGAGATAAGATTCAGGAAATTCTGTGTTTATTGTGTAAGGTATAACTTCTAGTGCCTCACTGTTTCCTACCGTTGTCTTTGCTGCTATGCTGATACAAAAGGGAAACGCTTCATGCTGTGCATTCATACCTGTCTAACCACTGAGCAGGAAGGTCAGTCAAGTATGCCTTGAGTTGAACTGTAGCTGAAATTGGTTTGCTTTGTTGAAAACAAGTGTTGAAATTTGGTTTCAGTTCAGGGGAAAGTAATTTGAACTGGTTTTCAGGTCACGCTCCATTCAATCCCTTGGCCAGGGTAGTAGGACAGTTTTTACTGTGACAGCATGTCATCTGTGGGATTCTTCTTTTGCTCTACAGCTTATAAACACTAGGGCATCCCTCAGTAATTGATGACTAAGTCTTGTTATGCAAAATTAGTGTCTGCTTTCTCTCTTCTGTTTACCTCCTCTTTTTGTGATAGAGTCCACCAAAATCAAATGAAGGTAGTACAGAGAGTAATAAGGAGAATGCTGCTACAGAGTCTGGGTCTGAATCCTCTTCTCAGGAAGCCACACCAGAGAAAGGTGAAAAACAAAACACTATTTTAGGAATGGTAGTTAATCCTTGTTTAAATGATTGCATTTTTCAATATCCTATTACTTCATAAAAACCTAATATTTTCAGGTTGCCTTTACTGCCTGCTGTAACGAATGGTACACGCTTGGGGTGGGAGGTGATGTGCTAGATGCTATAGATTCTCGTGTCCTTTTGTCTTCAATATTAAACATGTACTGGCTGCACTGTCTCTTTCATGGTCATTCTGTGGTGTTGGGAGTATCTTCAGCAGAATGAAAGTAGAGGGAATTAACAAAGCAGGTACTTAGACCTACAGAGTGTAGAAGAAATGCAGCAAACTGTTCTATCACACTTCCAGTGACTGAATGCCTGAGTCAAATGTATTTTGTATCGAGTGTTGCTTGACCCAAGAACTGTTTGCTGGATTTTAGACTTCTGTGACTCTTCAGATTGGCAAGACTTTCTGGACATTTTGGGAGCTGTGGGTTTTCTCCAGCAAACTGCTTGCAACCCAGAATAAAAGTGGAAGACGAACCATGCTGTACATGTGTAGGCACAACTGTATAGCTGGTAGCAGTATCAGTTCTGCTGGAACACCTGTAGGGACGCCTAGAACACCTGCAGATACAGAGGTGTCTGTGTATTTGAAATACTGTATCTGGGGCCAGAACTTTTCAATAGCTTATGTCTTCTCTCCCTTGTGTCATCTTGTGCTTTTAAACAAGTCTTAAAAGACAAGCTTTAACTTCAGCATTAAATTTCAGTCCTATTTCTAATGTTCTATTAATGTCGATCTCCTATACTTTATTTCTCCAAGTTCTGGTACACTTACATAATATCTCTCTAAATCTTAGCAAATTATGTGCTAATCATTCTCAAACTTTCAAAATGTTGTCCAGCTAATAATATTTCAGAATCACTGGCAGAGTCTGCAGCAGCCTATACTAAAGCAACAGCAAGGAAGTGTTTATTAGCGAAGGTAGAAGTGATTACTGGGGAGGAAGCCGAAAGTAATGTGTTACAGGTAAGAAACTAATAAAGTAGAGGAGCTTTGAGTTTATGGGGATTCATATGGATGTCCAGTGAATGCACACCACCTGGCTCCCTACAACTCAGGCATCCTCTGTCACTAATGTACCTTCTTGTGTTAAAATGCAAACTTTGCATATTTATTATCAGATCCTTACTTTGTTTCTTAATTTCCTCATTCTGAATAAATTTTAATGTTTGGCCCATACAGACAAATCTTAAGCATCCTTTCCTGAATCCATTGCACAAAAGCTTTTATCCTACAAATAACTCTCTGAAGAAAATGTAAATGAACTACATATTTTAAATTTCTTATTGTACTACTGAAGATTTTCTTTTAAACTCAGAATGGACTATTATGCCAGCAGTCTGGTTTCTCGCATAGCAGAAACCATAAAACAGGATCTGTCTGGAGGTACTTAATTGAGTGATGTTTTAGAGGGACATTCAGTCGTGACTTAGCCTCCTGATTTTAATCGTGATTTATTTAACATTGTAGTTATTCATTAACTTAAATATACTCATTAAATTCAGTATGGCCTTAAAAATGTGGAGGATTTTTGTATGAAACTAAGTGGTATTGTAGTGGTTCAGCCTGAGTTGGCAACTCAGGCTCGCTCCCTCGCTTGCTTCCCCCCACCCCTGTGGGATGGGGAAGAGAATCGGAAGAGCAAAAGAACTTGTGGGTTGAGATAAGCACAGTTTAATAATTACAATAAAATAATAATTGTAATAATGATTATTATAATAATGACAATAATGATAATATAATAAAATGGAAAAGGATAAAAAAAGCCAGAAACACAAGCAATACAACTGCTCACCACCCGCCGACCGATGCTGCCTGTCCCTGAGCCGCATTTGCTGCCTCCCTCCCCCGGCCAGCTCCCCCCAGTTAACGTACTGGGCATAACATTAGATGATATGGAGTATCTCTCTGGCCAGTTTGAACCCGCTCTCTTGGCTCTGCCCCCTCGCCTCCCAGCTTCTTGTGCACCTGGCAGAGCCTGGGAAACTGGAAAAGTCCTTGAGAAGTGCAAGCACTGCCCAGCAACAACCAAAACATCTGTGTGTTATCTCAGCCTTGTTTTCATGCTAAGTCCAAAGCACAGCGCTGTGCCAGCTAAAACCATGACAGCTATACATAACTTTTTCCCCTCCTCTCTTTATCCTCTAATTATAGTTTTTTCTTGATCTTCTAAGTTTCTCAGCACTCAGGATGGCATTGTTCTTTTTAAGGATAGCTTTTTGTTCTTACAGACATGCTGGTCTTTTCTGATGCCAAACCAGATGCACTGTGTCAGTAACTGACATGTATCAGTTACATTTGTATTATCCTACAAAATAATAATCTGTTTGTCTTCTCAGACTTATTTTTACCAGACATGAATGGATCTTTACACAGTTGTTCTGGTACTTGTCTCTTTCTACATAATTCAGAAAGTCCTGGATGCTTCATGTAATTAAACAAGACACTGAAGAGATGACAGTCCTGTTTCACTTAGGAAGACAACAACTAGTTGTTGTATACTTACGTATACAAGTTGTACACTTACAAGTACATAAGTTGTATACTTAATAGAGGACTGATGTGCATGAATATGTTGTAGCTTAACTGAGCTCTCACCTAACTTCAGTTCTTTTTTCCTGTGAAATTTAATTCACTGGAATCCCGAATGGGACTTGCACAGACAGAAATATGTTAATGTTGCAGAAATGAAGTATTCAGAGCTCGGTGTTCTGTGTCGGAGAAAATGAGAGAGGTGGAGGGAATAAAGAGTGGAAATACATCTTCCACCTAGGGCATGCACATATGCGGGGAACTTGAGGGGTGAAGCCTTGAAGTGTGATACCTCGGCTGTGAAAATGAAAGATGGATTAGAGGGGTGATATAAAGTAGACATGTTTAGCAGGGCAGGAAAAAGGGGGCTTTTATGGGAAGCAGGAACAGTCCTACCATTAGAAAGTACAAAAGGTGTACTTTTTCAAAGTGATGAACCAAGAAGGCAGGAAAAATATGTCTTGTTTATTAATGACTTTGTGTGGGTCACGCTTTATGAATTGATAATGAACATGTTTGTTCATCCTTTCTTCCTTAATACAGAAAGAATTTTGCTTTGCCTTCATTGTGCTGGGTCTTCCCAGCAACAAATACCACCCTCAGTGGTGCAAAGTGCACCTAAGACTTTCTTTTAAAAGAATTGACTGATTTAAGACTGTAGGTGACTCTTACGCAGTCTCTTATCACAATCAATTTCCTCTGTGGATGCTTGTACCTTATCTGAAAATTGTTGTTTGATCTTGAACACAGTTATTCTTCAAGAATATCTACCTTCTGTCAATAAAACCCTATGAAACTAAATAGCATTTTTTGAGGAATTTATCACAAAAAAGAGGATGACGGCTTTGGTTTCCACAGCTATAAACAGTTTGAAATTTAAATATGAAATCTTGAGAGTTTTTTTAACCAGCTGTAGGTGGCTAAATATGAAATATAATTACTTCAATCAACCAGTGTGCTATAGAGATATTTTCTGTTACAGATTCAGTGCAAGCTGTTTGTATTTGATAAAAACTCTCAGTCTTGGGTGGAAAGAGGTCGAGGACTTCTGAGACTCAATGATATGGCCTCAACAGATGATGGAACATTACAGTCTCGGCTAGGTAAGCGGAACCAGGGGAAATGAGGTATTGGATTATAGTCAGTGCTATTATCATAGGACGCTTCCGTGACTCACAGCAGCATCCCCTTTAGGTTATGCCTTGGCTACAGCAACTCAGAAAGCAGTTTGGACCTTTTCTCTTGCTTCAGTTTGTGACCATTTCTTCCCAAGAGAGTATCTTTTCATATCCTCCTAGTGTAGCAAATGTTCCAGTAACCTTTTATCCCCCCATAAAAGCAAGCTGAATTTAGCAACTAGAAAATTTGACTAGAAATTTATGGTAATGTTCTTCAGATCTGGGCTCTCTCCTTTTTTGGGACGGGGTGCTTGGGGGGAAAGTCTCTCTGAATAGTGCACGATCGTGCAGACTGGCAGGAATGTGCATTAGCCCGAGATTATCAGCTCAAGTCCAACCACTGCACTTGGATGTATAGACATGACTGATAATCTTCAGCAGCTCACATTCTTCTGATTAACAGTTGTGATAACATTCCTTTCCCTTGATATTCTTTGTAAAAAGACTTAAACATTCACACTATAAAAAGCCATTTGGACTGTTTGGAGCTTCCTGTTGTCTTTTTCCACCTAACTGATCTTGTATGTTGGCTTTAGTGATGAGGACTCAGGGGAGTCTCAGGCTAATCTTAAATACCAAGCTCTGGGCTCAGATGCAGATCGATAAAGCCAGTGAGAAGAGTATCCGGATCACCGCCATGGATACAGAGGACCAGGGAGTTAAAGTTTTTCTTATATCAGTGAGTACTGTTTTTTGTTTACATCTTAACCTTCCTACTAAAATCAGTGCTTGCTTAAATTGTACTGAGGTACCATTCCCATTCTTCTTTGCACTCAACCTCCTTACCACCACCCCCTCCACAAAGACAAGGGGCTTAGCAGGCTATGCTTGCCTGAAGAGCCTTACTAGTTGTGAAGAAATTCCCTGTAAAAGGCACTTCAGGAAGCCGTGTTGTCCAAAGCATTGACCATGGAGTCCTGGGATCTGTTCCATGCCTAGTAAGACTGTAACTGTAGTGCAAGAATAATGCTAATCATTTTTTGTTATCAAGGGAGATAGAAATCTATGAAATATGTGTAGTAATTTAACCAAAATTAGATCTACCAGGACTTGTAGCATGAGAAAGCTGTCATTGTCTGCAGCGTGGGTGGATGTATAGGTGCTCACTGGAAGCAAAACACTAAATATCTGTCAAGAACATTGTGTTAGTAGTTAAGGGTAACACATTTTGACTTTGATTTTCTTTTAACACAGAGTATTCCAAGCAGTAGCAGAACAGTGAAGGTGATTTCTGTGCTTGCTAGATGGGGGGGCATCAATCCCAATTAGAGTTACTAAAACACTTGAGAGGTCATGATTCAGTCAGCAAGAAAGGTCATTCCTTCATGTCTGCTAACAGCACTTACAGATTTTGAGAGGTCTGAACACATTATTTTGACTTACACTGATTCTGTACAAGGGATTGCTAAAGAGTTAAGTGTTCTTATAGATCAGAAATTAAGCAAACAGCAACAAATGGTCAGCTTCCCCATGACATTAGCTTTGTAGGACTGGGATCTGGAGTCCCGGAGTGTAACTTAATGATGTGGAATGTCCACTGATGAAGAAAAAGCAGTGAAATTAATGGCTAACTCTTCCTCAGCATTTCTCTAGATTTGACAAGTTTGAGTCAGTGTGTCATCAGGTTGTTCGCTATTGATTTTTAGTATTGATTAAGTGTATTTTATGGACTAATTTATTCACTACAGCTCATTGCAGGGTAATTTTGTAGATATAGAGGTGACAGATTTAAGTGACGGGGAGGGTGGAAGCAGTTTTTTCTGAAAAAATCTGAGAAGTAGAATTGTTACCTTACAGTTAACTGGGACTAACAGTAATAGTAGTTAACATGAGGACTTCATTGATATATCAAAGACAGTTTCATAGATTTAAGAAGGGAGTTTCCTTTTAAATAATGTCCATTACTTAGCTCAGTGAGCCTAGAAACTGATTCTTTCGAAGGCATGAAGTCGATGTTAACCTTAGAGCAAAAAAAAAGTATTCTTGGACAGGTTGTCACAAATGCTTCCGTCTGAAACAGCTGACCAGTATGAGAGTGTAAAAAGAAAAAAAAATTTTTAAATAATCACTTGCCTGACTGCATGTCCATTCAGTTTTCTGATATCATATGTTGAAATGTTATGTCAATGCATCACGAAACAATTAATTACAGTTGATTACAGTTAGCGGATATGGGAAGTTGAGTGATTGACAAACCTGGAAAAACCTGTGCAAGACAAACTTTAGTTAAAGATCTTTTCAGCATAAGCTTTTCAGGGTGTCAGGAAAGCTGTGTGAGACTCCAGGGTGAAGAGGGTTATATAAAATCAGCTAGTACTGGTTCTGTTAGCCAGAGAAAGTTGGTGCTGAGCAGAGAGGAATATACTCACCATCAGAGTTTAGTATATCTAGCATCTTGCTATGTATTCCATAACGCATTCTGACCTAGTTTGAAAAACTCTATATGAGAAAATTGAAAAGTAGATGGTGAAATTTGGCAAGACTGGTGTGTATTACATAAGCAGTGTTTTATTCTGGTATAATACCTTGCACCTTTTTCTTGTTTCTAATACTAAAAAAATGTAGGCAAGTTCTAAAGATACAGGGCAGCTGTATGCTGCGTTACACCATCGGATCTTGGCCTTGCGGAGTAGAGTGGAACAAGAGCAAGAAGTCAAGAATCTAGCGCCTGAGCCAGAGGTAACACAATCAAATGAGGAAGACAGTGATGATGACGTCATTGCACCTTCAGGATCAGTTGGAAGTGGTAAGCAAGAAAGACCAGATTTTCCTGGTTTCCATGCATTTTTCTCTGTCATCCTTTAAGGCAGACTCTCCCCTCTGTAATTGTATATTATAGATGGACTTCTGACCTGTTACGTCTCACAGGTGTGTTTTGAATAAGACTCATTGTGTGAATTGCCTTCTTGAATGCAGCTGTTTCTTGGTACTTCTCCAAACTGGTAAAAAGTCCACTGCACTTCTGAGTTACATGTCACCGTTCAGCAGAGGTTACCTGTCCTTCAGTTCTAGTTTTGTTTACAAGGTTTTTAAGGAGTAGTTGAGTTTAATTTTTGCCTTCAACATGGCCAAGGCTTGCATGTAAAACCTGAGGTGACTGTCTTGGACTTTTCAGCAGGCAGGATCCAGACTGACTCTTGAATAGCGGAGTGCTATTTGGAAAGCAGGAGGTTTACAAAAGGGCATGGGAAGAATGTGATTAATCTCATTATACATGAGACTACCAGAATTTAAGAAAAGCACTAGTGATCAGTTTGATTCCTTCTGTACTCCTGACTTGAGTCATCTGTGCTTTGCTTTCCTATGGCTTAGAACATCCAACAGAGACCAGTCCTCCATCCTGATTCACTGCAGGGGAAAAAAAGGAATGAGTATGAACAGAAGGAGTGGTTGGATTGAAGAGGCTGGAAACAGAGCTTTTAGGCTCTGGGATGCTACTGGGCAAAAAGACCTGATAATTTCCATTACTCTGGATTTTGTGGGATTTTGTCTTTGCCGTATTCAGGTTTCTGTGAACACCAGAAACTGGCTGGAGGCTCAAAGAAGCAGTTAAAATGGTTAGACTTCTCCGTTTAATATATAAATGTAGCTGTCCCAAAAAATCACTCATGTACTGTTCTATAATCTCATGTACTGCTTATGAGAGTCATGTAAATTGCAGATTATTAGGTAAAATAGATTAGGTGTTTCTTTAAACTGACAGTAACCCTGAAGATTAAATAAAATCATCTATGAGTCTTTTGGTCTATTTTCTGCTTTCGGTGTTGCAAAGATGTAAACAACAAGTGAGCAATTTTAGGATAAGGAGATTATACAAACTGGCTGTGATGCTCAAGAGTTAAAGATATCAAGGGAGGAGGATCTTAAGTCTAATCTTAAAACTACACTTACTTAGCACAAAGTTGAGAGCTTGGTTTGTGAAAAATAGGCTGACTCTGTTCCTTGGATATTTCTTCACTGCGAGAGTGGTCAGGCACTGGCACAGGCTGCCCAGAGAGGTGGGGGAGTCACCAGCCCTGGGAGGGGGGGTTATGTAGACACGGCACTTCAGGGCACGGTTTAGGAGGCCTGGGGGTGGTGGGCTGGTGGTTGGACTTGATGATCCTTGAGGTCTTTACCAACCTTAATGATTCTATGATCCTATAAAATTCTGCAGTGGACAGAACTTAATCTGGAGAAGGATGTTGTAAGGCACGGGGAGGGGGGAGCTCTACAGTTCTCACCTGTCATTGAAATCCTAAATATGAGACTTCTGTAGGCTTCTTGGGTAGGGCCTCTTATTGTAAGGCGAGAAACAAAAGATATTCCTTATGACAAAGGACTGCTTTGTTTGTTTCAGGTCCTAATGATGAAGGTGACGGGCAGAACGTTGGCAGCACATAGCAGATGTGAGCCGATCTGCTTGCAAGGCTGCTATGAACACCCTCTTGCAGGCATCTCTGGATACACCAGGCCAGCTATTATTTCAGGCAGTGTTGAAGGCTCCAGGACTTATGAACTGTGCATCCCTGTTCTGTTTGTTTGATTTTTTGGTCTGGATCAGTAGATTCCACACAAAAAAAGCAGACTTGGAAACTACCTGAATGTGGTTTGGGACGTGAAAGCTCATCATATTGATGAGCCAAAAAAAAACAACCCCCAACAACAACAACAAAAACAAACAAACAACAAACAAACAACAAACATTTCCCCTCTTCCTTGTAATTGAAATGGCACATTACAGCTTGTCACAGCTTTTCATTGGGACCTTTTGACTGTTTCTTCAGTAGTTCATGTCTTGCAGGCCTCCGAGATAGAACTTTCCGACACGGTTCCAACACGAATTCTGCTTTCTAACCCCTACTCCCCCTTAAGAGTTTCTGCCACCTGCAGGGAAAACCGTGTCCTCACCAATTGCTAGGGTCACTGGCTGTCCTCTCGGGTTCATTCTCCTTTTGGACTTTGAATCCCAACGCAGGTTGTGGACACCGTTGTTCCCTGTCTAGTGGGTCTTTAAACAGAAAGAAACAAAACATTGTGGTTCACCAGAAAAGCTTTTTTTTTTGATGCGGTAATAAGACACTTCAGAGTCCACAGGATGTTTTACTAACTCCTTTTCTTTCTTCCCATTTCATTATTATTATTTGGGGATTTATATTGTGGTGATACTTTTTTATTTTAGTTTTTCAATAAGATGCTCTTGTGTGTTGAAAAAGTGAAACTATTGTTTTGTACTGTTCTTTTCTGTTACTATTTAAGGGAGAGCTAAGCCACTATATATAATAGATGTTGCATACAATTTTTCTTAGAAAATTATATGTTTCTGTGGCTACAGTAAAGTGTAGGAGGCATACAGGTTACACCTTCAGAAAAGTTGATGAGGGAACAGCTGTTAGCCCTTGGAAGAATAAAATAGGCTCATGTAATGAGCTCTGTCAGCCATTAAAATAAAACTGTATAATAAAGCAGCTCTCATTTAATGGCTTGATTCAACAAGCCATTTAAGCACTTGCCTGACTTAACTACATGTGAATAATCTTACTGAAGTCAATGCAACTATTCACGCTTAAAGTTGAGTACATTTTTAAATATCTTGCTGAATTAACGGCCTTAAATAGAAAATTAACTTCTAACTCTTCCTGTCCCTGTTCTGTTTCCTAAAGTCTTGCAGCATGAAGAAAAAGGTTATATTGCCAGCTTTGAATAGTGTGGGCTGAAGGATATTGTATTCTGTTCCACCAAAATAAAAGCAAGAACGTGTTTTCCTGTGTGTAATTCTGAAGTACTCCTACTGTAACCATAACTCACTTTTTGCTTTGGAAGTTTTCTAATAATTCAGGCCTTCTGTGTGAAATTTGAGTTTCGTTTTTAAAACATATGGTATATTCTTGTCCAGCAAAGTTGGAATTTGGTAGTCACTAAGAACAGTGACCAGATCGCTTTCCCTATAAATTCCCTGAACTGTCCTATTTCTTTTATATGTAGTTTACTGATAGATAACTTCTCACTTGCTCTTTCTCCTGTAGGTCAAGGAGGTCTAAAATGCACTATTTAAAAGAAAATTAAAGGGGAAAAAGCATTTAATGTAGCCTGAATTGAAAGTGAAAACCCAAGTTGTAGCACAAAAGCAACTCTGAAATTATTCCAGTGGCAGAACAGTCCTTATTGCCTCTATTGTTGTGAAACATGCTTTTTGTCACTGGGAGTCAAGAACATGTTTTTACCTCTTGTCCGTCGTTAACCATTGTGGGGACGTAAGCTGTTGGGGCAGTGGGGTGCTTTGCTTTTCCTGACAGACTGTTGAAGGAACATCTTGGATTGCTTTTCTGGGGGGTGAAAAGGGCTAATGACTAGCTGTGCCACTGCATTTGTGATTTCTCTGGATTGTCTGTTCATGCCTCTTTGCATTTTGGGTTTTTTTTTTCTCCTTAGAGTTATGGGGGTTTCTAACCATGCACAAACCTATTGATGCCCCCCTCTCATGCAGCTCACTAACAGAAGCATAGCATGTTTCTTAATACCCACCCACACAATTGTTTCTGCATCACAAGGTCTGGAGAACTTCTGTATTTTTAAATAAGTGATCTGCTTTTTGGATCTTGGATCTTTTTACATTGAGATACTCAGTTTTAAACTACTCTTTTCAAACAACTGTGCAGCATATAAAGCTTCTAATTGTCAGCATAAAGAAAATTAATAATGTATCTTCGTCAGCAGGACCTACTTGTAGAGAAACAGGTGTTATTTCTGGGTCTCAGACTCCACGGGGTCTATGCAGAGTCTCACTTTGAGGTGCTTTACCTAAAATGAAATTGATGGTGCAAGAAATTCAGAAAAATGGAATAAGCATGCTTGCTTTGATGGGGTTTCGTGGTGGTACACAGTCGCCTACAGCATTCTAAAAAAATCTAGCAACTATTTACTGATACAGATTTTATTTCAGCTGGAAGCTTTGCATATATGTCTGTAGTGAAGAGGAAGAGATTAATGTGAACCACTACCAGAATTGGCCATAGACTGAGTTCAGGCCCTGCCTAGCAAGATGTAGTTAGGCCAAAGCAAAACTCTTATTTCATTTTCTTCTTTAAGCCTTAGTAAACTAGTGACAGGTAAAACAAGATAATGCCCATGTGTTTTAAAAGAATTATGTAAGACTGTCATATCAAAATATATGTGGGAACTACATTAAAGCTTTTATCAGAACACAAGCAAACAAAACACAGAATCACATCCTGCGTTGTATTTCCTGTGCTGGGCAATGGCTGCTAGAAGGGAGGGTGGTGACGGCCAGCTTTGCCTTCTTACAACGATCTTCCCCTTGCACCACCCTCCTGCTGCATCTTTGCCCTTAGGTCTGTTGTTAACACATGGATGTTGTTAGCAATTACTGTCTCTTGGTTCTGGCTGCTGAGTGATGTGGGCACAGCCTTTCAAATATTCCAGGAAAAAAGATACTGAAGAGTGTAATAAAGCTGGGCACACCTGATAGGGAAAATGTTGCAGGAATGGTGGTGTTACTAAACCAGAAGTAAATCTCTTATCCATAAAACTAAAAATAAGATTACACCCGCAGGAAATACAAACATTAAGGTATGAAAATGTGTAGTTACATCTTTCTGTAGTCCAGTTCCCAGTGTGTGAGGCACTACTTCAGAGAAGACAGGACGGGAAAAGGTCTAAATAGACTAGTCCTCAGCAGTCCTCCACCGAAACCAGGCTGGGCAGATGTCAAAACTGCTAGACACCTGCAGGAATGAAAAAAACCTTCCAACTTCATAGTGACTCTCCCCCTGTTCCCAGTCACTGAGGTATCAGCTCCATTGCTTAGGTATTGCCACCACTAAGTGACTGTCCCTAATGCGTCCCATTCCGCAGTCTGACTGGCCTCTTGTTCTCCTGGTGAGTGTAGAAAATGGTTTATTTCCTTTCTAGAAACATGTTACATATTTGAAAATTTACCATGTTTCCCCATAATCTTCTCTAGTTTTAGGAATTCCAATTATGATAACTGCCATAATTTGTCATGCAAGATTTCATTAAACTGACTTTTCACTGTGCGCTTTTCTCCCCTTGTTCTTTGGTCTTTCTGTGCACTGACTTGCTTAAACTGAACTCTAGAGTCCTTTGTGTGTGTAGCAGATAAATTCAGAGAATGTTATAAAGGTATTTAATTTTCCAGGGTAAATTCCACCCCCACCCCGGTGAAGATTAGCGTAGAGCAACAGAGGTGCTAAGAGAATTGCTCAACTAGACTCTTGAAGTCAGTCTTAATTCCTGTTGCCTAGGTTGATACAGGGGTCTTGCAAAGAAATGCTCAAAGGTAATTTCTGTAAATAAGTCTCATCTACAGACAGCAGAGTTCCCTTTTCAACTACATCCTTTCAAGGGCTTAAAGATATGAAAGGTGAATTTGTCATTGGGAGCACTGGCAATTCTGTTGCTGGAGGTGGGCAGCGAACGCCTTTTCTAAGGATATCTGTGAACTGAACATAGGATATATTTTTAAACAAGCCATCCCTGGTTGAATTCTGGTAGCTTACCTTCAAAACCTAGGGAAAACACAGCAGAAAGGTTGTATCTGATGTCCTCCTCCTGCTCCAGAGACTGGGAGGTATTGATCAAGCCCCTGGCTGGAGGACATCTGCTGCTGGTAACCAGTACCTGAGCAGTCTGTGCAAAGCCTCTGTCTGCACTAATTGTACACATGGGAAATGCTTTTTATATTGGCCACCAGAAAGGAGCTCACTAACTGTAGTCGATTTTGCAGACACGGTACAATCCTTGATCTGGAGAGTTTGGAGTGCGAGTCTAGATGCAAATAGGAGGCCTGTTGAATAAGGCCATACAAAAAGCTCCCGAAAGAGGCAAGGATGGTGAAATGTTCTGAATGTGGCTTGCTGGTGGGTGTTGGGCCCTCATTTCTGAAAAAAGTTTCAAGGATAGAAGGAAACGAAGTTATTTGCAGCCTTTGTAGTACGATGGCACATCACTCCCCCACTTAACAGTTAAGGGAACAAATACTCTGTTACCCAATTGGTTTGTAGCCAGAGTCTACAGTTAATCATAAAATGTCTGGAGCCAAGTTAGATGTTTTAAGAGTAATGTTACCTAAATTAATTTATATGTTGCTTTCCCTGGAACTTGCCTGTTTATAGTAAGATAGCAGTTACGCTTACGGTAATGGTGTCTAATGAGCACTAATTGCCTCTAGGAGCATCTTGCAGCATTCAGAAGCCTGGGGACAGGCTTGCAAAAATAAATCATCACAGCAGTATGCAGCCCCTGAGGTTAACTGTGGCCTATAAGTAAGGCAAGGTAGGAGCTGCACAAAACCAGGTGACACCTCTTGCAGCTACAGGCTTTGGGCCTGCGGAAGGTGAGAAGTCGGGAGGGGTCTCGGTCCCACCTCACTTGCCTGTGGAAAGAGTGGGATGAGTCCACTGTATAAATACACTCAGGACAGTAGCTTTTAACAGCTGCTCAAAGCCTGGAGTGCTGTTCGTTACTTAATGGTGTCTTCTAAAGGCATCCTCTGCAAGACTTGGTGCCCCTCATACGTTTATGTTGGGGAGAGAGCATTTGCACAGTGTGCCACCCTGCAGCCGTGGCACTGCTGGTCCTGTTGTCCCTAACAGTCGCACAGCCCTGTTAGATGTGTTGGAAAGGACTTAGCAGGAGGAATAAAAAGCCCTAAAAACTGCTTGCTTTAATAAACTGCCAGTATGTACCTGTTGCATTTGTAAGAACAGCCTCTCTTTTGGGGTGCAGAGGAAGCAGTACCCTGACCCTGCTGCTGATCCTGGATACAAGGGGCAGCATGAGACGAGAATCGGAGTCCGTCACTGACATGCCCTTTACCAGTTCATTCTAAACCAGACCCTTGAGACAGCTCTGGAATGAAGGTGACTTGTCCGCCCTGCCATGCCAGCCACACCACCACAGCACAGCCCGGTGTGCCAAGGCCAGGCGCTGAGTCGCAGGTCCTCGCAGCGCCCGCTCCCTGGCTTGCCCAGTTCCCCTCCCTGCTGCTGCGGCTGCGAAAGCCGAGCTGCTCTCCGGCATCCCGCAGGCCGGGCTAAGCACTGCCTGCCCACGGCTGCACATGCTCCAGCTGCCTCCAGCTCCTGTCCCAGAAAGGGGATGCTGGGGGCATGCTGGCATGACTGGGAACTGCACAAGTAAGTGTTTAACACCCTTTTCAAATAAAGGGGAAGGAGAAGTGGACAGGTGCCAGGAAGGTTGTGCTACGTGTCAATCCAGTTACTGACTGCTTCCATTCACCTGTTGGAGTTGTTTCAGCGGTGGGGGAAACAGAACTGGAAGAGCTTGGCTTGAAGGGATTCACTGAGAAAGCGGTAGTGAATCGCTGAACGTACTGACACACTGAGAACAACTGGAAAAGAAATACCTCCAGTATAGCCTACAGTACAATGTGGCCTAAGTGTGCCGAAACATCTATGGAGCTACAAGTGTAACAGCACACAGAGACAGCGAATTAGAATAATGTCCTTCAAAATTCATAAGAATACTTGGATTATTTTTTTAGTTATAACTAGAGCCCCTACACAAAAAAAAACCTACAGAAAAAAAAAACCCAAACCACCACAGAACAGGCCCTGAAAAATGTAAGCTACCAGAAGCATATGCTGTTCAGGTGTAGACACACAGCTGCACCATCTGAAAGCAACTTACGAGCCCCGGATTGGGTGCGAGCTGAAAACGTGAAATACAACTACTTTTCTGCAGCATTTCTAAGGGTACCCTCGAGCACCCGCCAGCTGGAGGCTGGACACGGAGCCGCCGGCGGGAGCCGCCGGGACAAGGTTCCCGTCGCGGCGATCGCGCCGTGCTGAGGCGGGAACGGTGTTTTCAGCACCAGCCCGGCTCAGAACGGCCTCGGGCCAGCGCCAACCGGGGGCCGGTCAGTGCCTGAGGAGGCCCCGGCTCAGGCAGACAAGCCCCAGCCCCAGCAGGCCCTGGCTCAAGCAGAGGACCCCCGGTCCGGGCTCAGGCTCAGGCCCCGGCCCCGGCCCCGGCGGGCCACCGCCCGCCCCGCCCGGCCGCCGGAGCAGGAGGCGGCGCAGCGGAGCCATGGCGCCCGGGGCGGGGCGGGGCGGCGCCGTCCTCTCGTGAGAGCGCGCGGCGCTGGCGGTCGTGCCCTTGCGGCGCCATGGTGGGCTACTGGGACGGCCCCGAGGGCGAGGACTGCCCGCGCCGCACCTGGCTCACCACCCGGGTGGGCGCCGCCGCGGGTGAGGGTCGGGGCCGGCGCGGGGGGGAGCGGCGGAGCGGGGCCTGGGCGGTTACGAGGCGGCACCGAGGGGAGCCGGCGGCGCGGCCCGGCCCGGCCCGGCCTCGGCGGCGGGAGCCGGTCCCGGCAGCCGCGGCTGCGCTGCCTGACGCCGTCCTGTGTTGCAGGTCTGGTCGGGGCGGCGTACCGCATCATCCTGCTGCAGCCCGGCTCGGCCCTGGCCGCCTTGCAGATGGCAGCCGCCGACAGCGTCACCATGGGTAAGGCCCGGGGCCTCCGGCCCCTCGCCGGCGGCGGCGGCGGCCCCCGCGGGCGGGCGGGAGCTCCCGAGCGGGCCGGGCCCCGGGCCCCCCCTGCCCGGCCCGGCCCGGCCGTGGCACCGGCAGCCTCCGGCGGGGCCCCTGCTGCAGCCTCCGCCCTCAGCCGTGACTCTGCTCGGCGTGGGCTGGTGCTCCCCCTCCTCCCCACGCCCCCGAGGCACAGAGTTACTTTAAGGATGGAAGCCAAGAGCCAAAATGCTAAAATTACTTGAAAGATGTGTCAGGAAGTATTTCCTTTTGCTGTTATTTCCTCTAACACGCTACTTGTATGTCAAATCGGAATAGAATAGTTATTCACATGTGGATAATATTTTCCAGTGGATAATGTAATGCCCGTTATCGTATGGCGATGGCCAAAGAAACTCCTGGATTAATGCTTGAGACAAGAGCAGCCATGTCAGCTCAGGCTGAAGGTGTGTCTGATGCAGACTCTGCCTCCCGTGTTCTTTATTTAAAGTTTAGGCAATGCATTTTTTGCAATCTAGAGTAAAAGGTACGAATTTTCAGTTTTTGCAAATCAGCTTGTTTCTGGACAAAATTGTAGTGCAAGCAAACATATCTTTCTCATTTACTTCATATATTTAGGCATTGCACTTAATAAATCACACCTGAAGAAGAGCAGACACAATGTTTTTGGTGGCAGAAGGAAGATAAATGTATATAGCCAAGAAGAAAGCACTTATTTGTCTTGAATTCTTTGTGTTTTGTAAGAGAAAGTGATCACTGAACAGATAAGCAGGGAACTGAGTGGGCTGTTCCAGATGCAGATCAGCAGGGCTGAAGCTCCCTCAGCCCCGTGGCAAGTGCCCAGGGTTTTCCTCACCAGACTCATCTTGGTTTTCAGTGTTGTTTCATGGCTGATGTCACCTCTGTCTCTCCCCATGCACTAGTGCTCTGAATGGGAAGCTGGTTCACAAGCAGTCCAGGTCTGCATTTTTGAGTTGTTCAACTCTAAAACAGGACCTGGAATCTCCTGTAAGGAGCTGAGCCATCGTAAGGACCGGATTAATGCAACCACCTGAAGAAGGGCGTATCTGTCACTGTTAAGGGGATAGAACGTCTCAGAAAAGTGCTCTGTCCATATGTAATTCTCAGCTCCTTGAGAGGTTTTGTTTTGGTTGTTTACCTCTTGCTTACAGCTACACTAGGAGCTGTGTTTGGCGTAACTACCTGCATCAGTGCCCAAATCCGAGAGGAACCCGAGGATCCCTTGAACTACTTTATAGGAGGCTGTGCAACAGGAGCTGTCTTAGGTGCAAGAGGTAAATGTGGGTAATGCCTGTAGTGAAATCAGCCCTTTCCGTGTTTTGAAATGTGTCTGTTAGGGAGAAATGTAAAATGCTCTTCATGTCAGGCTTATTTGGTAACAATTCATCCCAGCACGTGAATTCCATTTCACGCCTGTTTCGTGGGCCTGTTTGTGTGGGTCTGCTAAAATAAATACTGCTACAGAAGGAAACGAGGGGTAGAGCCGACCCAGTGCTGCCAATTATAACTACCAGTAATAACTAGAAATTACAGGGTATGAAAAATGTAATTGTGTAAAACGGTGTTTTCATGGCAACAGATGTGATTTATTTTACATGGCAGATATAATCTATCAACTGCCCTGTGAATCCTTCATGTGCTCTTGCTGCTGTTGCTCCTACGGCATCTTGTCTAGAGTAGCTCCCGCAGATATTTACACAGCTCTGCTTCCTCTAGGGATTTTCAGGTTCAGTGTTAAAGATGTGAGGGATTTATTTAAGTTGTAATTGTGGTGAAATAGAACTTACCATTGCCTTTCCTAGTTGCTGAGCTGATGAGAGTTTGAAGCAGCGACTGGGGTTTTTTTGTCACTGAAATAAGCAATTTAAGATTGCATTTGTAAGGAGATAGGGTAGCGGATTCTAGAAATCGGTCTTTCAAACTGCAACTTAAAAGGATGACAAAACTTAATTTAAAAAGGATCGTTTTTCTGATTTCTCTTGGCAAACAGTGTTATTGATGGTCATGGGACTATGAGCAGCCCATGGAAAAATTGCAGTTCGTCAAGATCTACTCTATGGGACTCGTGCCCTAATCTTTTGTGGTTTGATTCGTTTTTTCCAGCTCACAGTTACATGACCGGTACCACAGCGTGCTTGGGGTTTGGAATTGCCGCTGCTCTAATGAAGATCGGTAACAAGGAGGGCTGGAGGCTGACAGGACCTCCCAAGCTGTAAATGTAGCCTTTCCTCCCTGCAACCTGTCTTTTGCATGCTGTATGTGAGAAGACACGTAATAAAGATACTGTCAAATCAGCAGTTGTCCCAAAACTTTGATGTCGTCCAGCTGCTGACAGCGTTGAGGCCGAGATGCAAAAAAGGTGGAGCTGCTGGAGCGGAAGCTTCGAGCTGCTACTCCTGCTGAAATTTCTTTTTCACGCAGAATTCACTTTGCCTCCATGTCAATTTGTTGCCCTCTGTTGAGGGGCACAACTACCGTTTTCAGTCTGGGCTTGTAGTTTCAAGTGGCTCCTGAGACCGTCAGTAAGGGTTTGGAGTCAAAAGTTCTGAAGAGGCGCTTGGCTCTAAGTTGAGATCAGGAATTTGGGGTGGAGAGATATGGATTTGATGGGTGGACTGTTTGGTAGATAAGGAACTGGCTGGATGGTCACATCCAGAGGGTCATGGTCAATGGCTCCAGATGGAGACCAGTGACGAGTGGTGTCCCTCAAGGGTCTTTACTGGGACTGGGACTATTTAGTATCTTCATCAATGACACAGACAGTGGGATCGAGTGCGCCCTCAGCAAGTTTGCAGGTGACACCAAGCTGAGCAGCGGAGCTGGCACACCAGAAGGATGGGATGTCATCCAGAGAGACCTGGGCAAACTGGAGAGGTGGGCCTGGGAGAACCTCATGAGGTTCAGTAAAGCCAAGTACAAGGTCCTGCACCTGGGTTGGGCAGCCCTGGTATCCATACGGGATAGGGGATGGAGAGCAGCCCTGCAGAGAAGGACTTGGGGGTGCTGGGGGTGAAAAGCTGGACACGAGCCGGCCATGTGCGCTCGCAGCCCAGAGAGCCAGCCGTGCCCTGGGCTGCATCCCAAGCAGGGCGGGCAGCAGGGCGAGGGAGGGGGTCCTGCCCCCCTGCCCCGCTCTGTGAGACACCCCTGCAGCACCGCCTCCAGCTCGGGGCTCCTCAGCACGGGACAGACACGGGGCTGCTGGAGCGGGGCCAGAGGGGGCACAGAAATGCTCCGAGGGCTGGAGCCCCTCTGCTGCGAGGCCGGGCTGGGAGAGCTGGGGTTGTGCAGCCAGGGAAGGGGAGGCTGCGGGGAGACATTATTGCAGCCTCCCGGTGCTTGAAGGGGGCCTGTAGGAAGGATGGGGCGACCTCTTTAGCAAGGCTTGTTGTGACAGGACAAGGGGTGATGGCTTTAAACTAAAGGAGGGGAGATTTAGACTGGATATAAGGAAACAATTGTTTGCTATGAGGGTGGTGAAACCCTGGCCCAGGTTGCCCAGAGAGGTAGTGGAGGCCCCACCCCTAGAGACATCCCAGGGCAGGCTGGACAGGGCTCAGAGCAACTTGATCTAGTTGAAGATGTCCCTGCTGGCTGCAGGGGGCTGGACTAGATGGCCTCTAAAGGCCCCCTCCAACCCAACCCATTCGTTAATTTGATGATTGACCAAAAGGGAGCCTGGGGACTTCTTCTGATAGGCATTTAAGGAAGTCTAGAGGGTTAGAATTGGGGAATAGCTGAGGCTGGAAGGGACCCCTGGAGTCCCTCCTGCTCAGAGCTGGAGCAGGTTGCTCAGGGCTGTGTCCAGCTGAATTTCCTGCGTGCAAACTGAAGCATGTCCAGCAGAGCCACTGAGATCCACTTGTAAAAGGGTCAAGGCACAGGGTGCACGAGGAGAGGCGAGGAGAACGGCATCGTTCAGCCTGGAGAAAAGGCGGCCAAGGGCGGATGTAATACCATTTTGGTTTTATACCTTAATGAAAAGGCAGGCTTGGGTGCTCAGTAAAGGATGAAAATAACGAGCACAAGTTGCAGATATGGAAATTCTAACTAGACAGAAGGGAAAAAGAGTCTCATAGTTGGGGCAGGTGAGTGCTGGCGAATGGACTTGGAAAGGCTGTGAAATCGTCATCGCTGGGGACACAGAATTCAGCCAGACACATGGGAATATGAAGGTCCAGGAACAGAACATCGGGGCAGGGAATATGGGTAGTAGGGGAAGCAGGGATGTGGGGTAGGGGAACACAGGCAGGTGGGAAAGGAGGGGAGAGGAGGCAAGGAAACCGGAGACAAGGAGATGGGGGGACCCAAGGACAGCAGAGGAGGGGACACAGCAACACGGGGGACATGGCCACACCCATGGCAGGCTGTGCTGCTCCCTGGTGTGCGCTGTCTGTGGGCAGGTGGGGTCCCAGGGGGACGCAGGATGGTCCTGGGGGCGCTTAGGGCTGAAGCCAAGGGGCCAGTGTTCCCATGTGCTTCCTGGCACCAGGGCTGGGGAACCCCCAGATCTTTGGTGTGGGGGGCAGTGGGGCTGGGCTCCAGTTCAGGAGCACAATGGAGTGGGGATTGTCACCCCCATGGGTCTGGAAGAACCGGGGTGTTCGTCTCTCTCCCATCCAAGGACTTTTGAGGGGGCCCTGCTTAACCCTAGGCTCTGGAGGTGAGCAAGGTTTGGGGGAGGTCTGATGGGCCAGAGACCCCCCCCAGGACCTGCCCAGGGTAACCTGGGGTTTACAGCCCTGCTTGCACCTTCCTGCTGCCTGAGAGGCAAAAATACTCCTGACAGCTTCCACCCACCCTGCTGCTGTCCTCAGGGAACCTGGGTGTCCCCACTGCCCCGTCCCAGGGATCCGGCGCTTCAGACCTCCCTCTCCCAACTCCCAGTCACTGCCACGTGTCCTGTCTGGGCTATAATTACCCAGGCACATTCCTGGGGGGTCACAGGAGCTTCCTGGAGTGGCAGCAGGCGGTAAGGGGGTACGAGTGCATGGCACAGCACAGCATGGCATGCCGCGCGGCAATGCAGGACACAGCATACGGCACACCCCACGCCGGGCTGCAAAGCGTGTGGCCTGAGCAAGGACACGCGACACCATGCAAACACAGCAAGCAACGCATGAGGTGCCACTCATGACGGGGGGGGGGGGGGGGAAGCGTCAGCATGCAGCACACCACGGTGTGACGCAGCATGCCGCGCGAGGCTCGGCACGCCCCAGCAGCAAGCGGTGCAAGAGGGGGCGCGACATGTGATGTCACACGATGCATCGCAACAGGCAGCGCACCGCAGTTGCTGCTGCGCACCCAATGGCTGGGGCGGGTGGCTTCGCCAGGGAGCTGTTCCGGGCAGCAGCGGCTTTGCCGCTGCTGGAGCACCAGTAGTTTCAGCAATGGGGCGATGGTTGGGGAAGGGCTTGGTGGCTCCTGCTATAGGGCGGAGGGTTTGATGGGTGGCAGTGGACTGAGCTAAGGGGCAGTGGCTCTCAGCTGGGGCAGCAGCGTTGGCGGTGGGTCAGTAGTTAGTCCCCAGGCAAGACTTCTGCCATGGGCCAGAGGCTCTGGCTACGGACATGGCACCCTGACCCCCCCCCCCGTGTGTTCCCACAGGTGAGATGTGGGTTGCAGAGGGGCCGGCCCCAGCCTGGTGGAGCCTGCGGGATGGGGCCCATGCCGGACACTTCCTGGCCGCGGCCGACCGCCTGCGCACTGCAGGACAGCTGGTGGACGTGGCCGTGGGCCCGGAGGGTGATGTAGCCCATGCCGTGGTCCTGGCCTCCATCAGCTCTTTCTTCCTCCGCTTCCTGGAGGGCAGAACCAGAGAGCTGCGCCAAGGCCCCCCACCCCATGTCCCCCTGCCGCCAGGGGCCACACTATGGGGCTGGCGGGCTGTGCTGTCCTTCGCCTATGGGGGGACTATTCCCCATGGCCGGGAGAAGGAGGTAGAAGAGGCCGCCCGGGCCTTGGGGGCCCCCCGGGTGGTGGCTGCCTGTGTCCCGCAGCTGGAAAGTGACCCCCAGGAGGGGGGTCCCAAGCCTCTGGAGGAGCAGTGGGAGACCCTAAAAGCCATGGAGCAACTCCATGCCAGCGGCCTGGGCTGCGACCTCCAGCTCCAGGCAGGGGATGAGGTCATCCCAGGTGAGCCGGGATGGGGGTCCCCCAGGAGGGGATGGGGATGGGGCAGGGCACATTGGGACAGCTGGGTCCCCTGGCAGGGATGCTGGGGGCTGAGTCTCCGGGGGGGATGAGGAGGTGGCAATGCCTGCAGGGCAGTCCGCTCAAGAGAGCTGGGAGTTTGGGGAAGGGGGAGGGCAGGACACCTGGGTTCCCAGAGGGCTGCATGATGCAAAGGGTCCCCCTGCTGCCCCCACTGTTCTTCCTCCTTCCCCCTAGTCCAGCGCCTGGCTCTGAGCTGCTCTTGTGATTTCTTCCGTGCCCTCTTCACTTGCCCCATGCGGGAGGCCACCCACGACCCTGCCGCCCCACTGGCCACGGGGCTGTCTCCAGCCGAGCTGCGCCTCCTCCTCTCCTTCGCCTACACAGGGGCTGTGGCAGGGCCGTGGCCCACAGTCCTGGAGGCAGCCGAGACCTCCCTGCGCTACCAGGCCTGGGGGCTTCTCACCCTCTGCATGGATGTCTTCACCCGTGGCCTGACCCCAGAAACTGGCCTGGACGTGCTGGCCTTTGCTGTGGCTTATGGGCTGGCCCAGGTGGGCCGCGTAGCAGAGGACTACATCTTGGCCACCTTCCCCAGCGTGGTGGCCACACCAGCCTTCTTGGATCTTCCTGCCCACCTTCTCATCCGCCTCCTCCGCTCTGACGGTCTCAATGTCCTCCATGAACTGGAGGCTTTGGAAGCAGCATCCCGGTGGCTTATGGCCAACGGAGATGTCCAAGAGGATCTAGCCAAGGAAGTCCTGTCATCTGTTCGCTTTGCCCTCATGTCTGGCCAGGAGCTGAAGAAGGTCCCGTCAGTTACTGCAGGGGCAGCTGACCCAAAGGTCCTCCGTGAGCTTGTGGTAGCAAGTTTGGCCCCCATGGCCCAGCTGCCATGCCGGGTGCGTTCCTTGCAAGAAGTGCTGGTGGTTTGTGGTGGAGAAAAACTGACAGCCAACCTGGCTGCCCGGAAGCCCAGCAGACACCTCTGGTTTGCCCACCGCTACCTCAATGCTGTGGGGCTGGTGAAGCAGGTGGAGTGGCGGCCACTGGGGAACTTTCCCGATGGCCCACGCTTCCGCCATGCTGTAGCTGTGGTGGGCAACATCCTCTACGTCCTGGGTGGAAAGCGCTACTATGGGGTCCATGACACCCTGGCCAGTGTCTACAGGTGAGGGCTATGGGGGTCCTAGAGGTGCCATGTGGCACCAGGACATTGTGGGGTCAGAGGAGGTGTTGGTGGAGCCAGAGCTGCCCCACGGACCCAAGACATTGTGGCACTGCAGTTGGTCAAGTGGCCCTAAGGCATTGTGGGACTGGTTGGGTGTAGGACTGGGAGATGCCCTTCCACCCTGGGATGTTACAGGCTTTCTGGGGGTTGGGCAGGGAGGGTCCTATCTGGAGATGCCTCAGGGCATTATGGGTTTGGTATTGCCCAGAAGGAGGGGATATTCCAGTGGAAGGGGACCATGTGGCCCCAAGGCGTTATGGGATTGGCTGGTTGTAGGTGGGTTGTTGCCCTCAGCAGTGCCAACATCACCTTGTAGCACTGTAGGTAACGGGTAGTCTCTTGCCCCTTTACCTCTCAAACCCAGGTACCAGCCTATGGACGATTCCTGGGAGCGCCTGGCCAGCATGACCTGTGGGCGGAGCTACTTTGCTGCTGTGGCACTTGGGGATTTCATCTATGCCCTGGGGGGCAGCTCGGGGGAGCTCTACTGCACAGACACCGTGGAGTGCTATGACCTGACCAATGACACCTGGAGGTGAGACCCCTCCCCATGGACACCTGCTTTCTTCTGCCCCAGCAGCCCCTTGCATTGGCCGGTGGCACCCATTGAGTGGTCTTTGGGTCACGGAGCCTTCGACAGAGAATGGGCATACAGTGGCCTTTGAGAGAGGTCAACTGGGCATTGAGCAACCGTGTCCCTTGGAGGTCATTGGGTATTGGCCAGTGATGCCTATTGGGTGGTGAATGAGGTTTTGGCCAATAGTATTCACTGAGGGTCTGTTGGCCATCTGCCAATGAGACAAATAATTTCAACTTCTTCCAGCTATGTTCATTGGGTGCTCTGTTTGGTGTAGGCCAATATTGTCCATTAGGGAGTTCATTGTGGGTTGACTAACGGTGTCTTTTGAGCTCCACAAAATGTTGAACAGTGATGACCCTTGGGCCGTCATTAGCCTCATGATCCACCACATAGCCTCAACATAGCCATTATGTGTTAGCTAATGCTGCCCACTGGGGCTCATTGGGTGTTGACTGCTGAGCGGTCAATGGAGCCATGGCTCACTGGGGAACTCCTGGGCAGGCAGTCACTATGGGGCAGCCCTGCCTAACCTGCCCTTCACCCCCTCCCTCTCTCCTTGCTCAGGAGGTGCCAGCCCCTGCCGATGGCTCTGTGCGGGCACGCAGCATGTGCCCTGGATGGTGCCCTCTACGTGTCAGGGGGGTGCGATGAGGCATGCCAGTGCCAGGCAGCCATGCTGCGCTACATCCCGGGTGCGCCTGCCACGCTCCTGGCTCCCATGAATGGTCAGCGAGCTGGGCACATCATGGAGGAGGCAGGTGGGCAGCTCTATGTGGCTGGGGGGCTGTGCCAGCGGGATGGGCAGACTGGTTACAAGGACCAGCTGGCCTTTGAGGTCTACAGCCCCAAGCTGGACATCTGGGTCCTCCTCAGCCCCCTGCCCCATGCCCATGTAGTTGGGAGTGCAGCTGTGCTAGGGGGGGAGCTGCTTGTACTGGGAGGGTACAGTCATGAAACCTACCGGAACACCCACTTGATCCATGCCTACCAGCCGGGCACCCGGCGCTGGATCACCCGAGGCACCTTGCCCCATGCCTATACTGACCTCCAGGTTTGTGTCCTCACTGTACCCCCTGCCTTGCGTGGCCCCAACTGCCTTGAGGACCCCATGAGATCACCTGACACCCCCAATAATACTTAGGAGGACTTAGAAGCTTTGCACCCCATAGTGGGATCCCCAGGTAGCATTTATGAACACTTCTATGGGACAAAATTTCCCCCAAATCCCCTCCTCACAATGGGTTCCTTCTGTGGTTTCCACAACTCCCTGCCCCCAGAGTACATGTCCTAGACTGTGGGGACCCTGTGGGACACAAAGACTCCCCACACAGCACCCCTGTGCCTCCAGAAATACTCACTCCCCTGCCCTGACCCCTCCACTGGGATCTGGGGATCCCCAGTTTCCCCCCAAATGTGAGTTGAATAAAAGTGGGCTCCTAAATTGTCCATCTGCGTCTTGTTTCTGCTGGGGATCACAGGCATTCAGGTGCTTCTCACAAGGAACAGGAGGAGAGCAGGAGATCAACGACCTCAGTGTCATGGATGGGTGGTGGGGGGTACCAGGACCCTGGGGAGTGGTGAGTGGACGGCACTGGGCCTTTTGTTGCCTGTGTTCACTGGGCATGGGGGAGGGTGTGTGTGTGTCTCGGGCTTGAGAGACATCTTGAGGTGCATGGAGGATCTAGACAGAATAGAGTCCTGGAGGTGTCAGGGTTTTGGGGTCGATGAAGAGCATTAGGGGGTCCTGGGGGCTTTGGGGTTCCTATATGGTTCTGGGAGATCTTGGCTTCCTGGAGTGACCTGGAGTGTTTGTTGTGTGGAGAGGTGGGAGATTCCTAGGGAGGACCTGCAAGGAGAGGTAGAGGTAATGGGGCTTCTGGGAGATATTGGGGTACCAGTGGTACCTTTGGGGAGGGAATTGAGGGTCTTGGGATGTGTAGGGGAGGGTTGCAGGTTTTCATGGCTCCCCAAAACAGTATTTTAGGTGTGGTCTAATGAGCGCTGAGCAGAAGGGGGCGATCACTTCCCTTGGTCTACTGAGTATGCTTCTGTTAACCCAGCCCAAGCTTCTGTTGCTCTCTCTTTGCTGCCAGGGTGCACTGCTGGGTCTTCTTCACCTTTCTGCCAACCAAGACACACAGATCTTTTTCCATAGCTCTGCTCCCCAGCCAGTCTGTCCCAGCACTGTTGTGGTCTTTCTTCCAAGGTACAGGACTTTGCATTGTCCTGTTGACTTCCATCAGGTTTCTGTCAACCCATTTCTGCAGGGTGAATGGTGCTCCCTGAACAGTAGTCATGTTGGAAGCATACAAACTGATCCCTCCCAACCTGGTGTCATCTGCCAACATGATAAAAGCACACTCAGTCACCTCCTCCATGATAAAGATGTTAAACAGAGGGGTTTCCAGCACAGCCCCTGTGGTACTCTGCATGTTACCAGCATCCAAGTGGAGTATGATCCATTAACCACCAGCCATGCATCCTGACCTTCACACCACTTTTTAACCTGCCCAATTCTCCAGCCATTCAGAGCCTGATGGCCTTGACTGTGGAAGAAGCGTCAAAAGGCAGTCAAAGCTCCTGGAGAGGTAAGAACTGTTGCTCACTGTACAGAGAGGCTGGTGGAGGCCAGGAGGAGATATCCTAATGCGAGAGCAGAAAGCTCAGATGTCTCTCTTCAGTTACGATACCTTGAAGCACAGCAGAATGACATGTAATAGCTTCTTGCAGTGTCAGCAGAGGCAAAGAAAAAACGTGCTCTTGTTTGAGAGTGGCAGATTCCATCCTGGTAACTCCCAGCAGCTTCTGCAGCAGGGCAGCCAGCAGGACCCACCACAGAGCCTAAGCACAAGTATGTGAGAAACTGCACCGTTACAAAACAAGAAAAGGCGTCTTTAATCACCGACATTGCTATATGAGACCAGAAGGGGCTGAAAAATGTCCCAAGATGTAGTAAAAGTATCTGATAAGGGGGGGGGGGGGAACCCACAATGTAAAGAAACAGTTCAAACTGAGGTAATAGGGCTCTCTGGGGTCTCCACAAGGCCACCCATGTGTCCCTTGGATGCTCTGAGGATATCTGAGGTCTCTTGGGCTGTTGCAGTCATCTCTAGAGTTGTTCAGAGGGATTCTGGGTCAAATTCAGGGTCTTCTGTTGTCCCATGAAAAAGGGAGAGAGTATGGTGGGGTCAGAGGACAGCACCAACACACAGGTAAATGCTTGCTTACAAATGCAGCGCTCGTGTGTCCACAGACACACTAGCACACATGAGCTTGACTAGCAGATACACTTGCATGGAAGGCCGCTCAGCCCAGCTGGCCAAGCACAGGCACACATACCCTTCTGTGGACCAATTAATCTGGCAGAAGGCCTGCTGACCCACAGTAGCTGGATGATACATTTGCAGCAGTTAGAATTAGAACAGCGTTTGAGGCTGCAGAAGTGATTCATATGAACTAGTCGCTGCATTTGTGTATCAGTGCTGGGGCCTGCCATTTGACCCCTGCCAATGACAACCTCTGCCTCCTTCTCACACCTCCCAAAACGTTTGGATGACTTCTGCACAGGTAGTCACAAAATTTGGCCAGCCCCTGGACATTTTGTCCTCATGTGATCCCTTACAAGTCACATCTATTGCCCTCTAAAGCCTCCAGCACTCCTCCTCCATTTCCAGCCATCCCATGACGGATCATACAGAGGCATCAACACCTACTCTCTCCTGAAGTTATTATGTGACAGCGGGACATGCAGTAGGATGCTTTTCACCAGGTGATCCAATCCCACAGTGAATGATCATGCATTTGGGGCAAAAGTCAGGCAGCTGGGTGTAAGCAGACCTTTTCCTCTCTATCATCATCACTGTGCCAATTACTGAAGACAATTTTGTCATTCACTCTACCCTTCCACGACTAAGGGAGGGCCAATGAAATGAAACCAGCACCCATTTGAAAGTCAAGCAAAGTGAATATTTATTCCGTGATTAACAACCTGGCATTGAGTTGAAAGCATAGCGAATTTTTCTGTGCATCATTCAAACAGAAGCAGTTGGGAGACAAAGCTCTGCTTTCCCACACTCACCCTGAAACCAGGCACTGCAAGCCCCAGACTGTCACTGACCAGTTTAGGACATCTTCTCCCCTGCTGAGTACCCTAGTAATTATTTCAGGTCTAGAAGCCTCACAGTGTGTGAGAGTAATACTAGGGGAAGGAGCTGGATGGCTTTCCCCTGGGCAAGCAGAACTTTCCACTGTAAAACAAGGGTATGTGAAGCAGAACCACAACCCTCCAACTCTTTCTCAGAATGTACAGAAGCATTTACAAGGTGTTGCCAGCGTATTTCACTCTGACATCGCCAATGGCCTTGACACCCCTGTCCAGGCTGTAAGCAGAAGGGGTCCTCAGGGAGTTGAGGTTTGTGACCATCATCTTCCTGGGGAAAGACTTGAACGAGGTATTCAGAGGACCGTGGTGGACCCACAGCTCCTTTGTGGTGCAGAAAGAGGAACTTGCAGGAGGACTGCGCCGTATCCCCAGGTCTTTAATCGTGCAGTAACTGATCTCAGGGCACAACTCTACTTCCTTGATGGTACAGAATGTGGGATGCTGGAGGGGATTTCTGAAGCTGCTGCAATGCGTCACAGGGCTTCCTGTCGACTCCCTCCACCTCAGCAGAGGATACTGCACCTCTTGGGTCTGCAGGGGCTTCTGCCAGTAGAGCTGTCCCACCAGACACATCCACACCAGCCAGCCTGCTAGAGCCAGCACAGTCAGGACCAGCAGAACCAAGGAGGCCAGGTAGAGCACCCAGTGCAATAGGCAGCAGTGCCTCAGCACCCACTGCCCCCACTGCGAACCCTCCCCAGCTGCCCGTGAGCACAGCAGAGGTACAGGCAGTCCTGGGGTGGAGCATGGGCAGAGGGGGAGAGGTGCAGGTGGAAGGGAAGGTGGAGGCTGGGTGAAGCGTGTGGTGTTCCGGGGAGCTGGCAGTGTTGGGGCATGAGTGGAAAGCATGGTGGTGGAGACCACTGGTGTGGTCGACATCAGAGGAGGAGATGAAGATTTGACAATGGAAGAGGCCTCTACCATGGCAGTAGAAGGTATGGCCGTGGAATTGCTGGAAAACACATCAGTGGAAGCCTTAAGAGTGGCATAGGTGGTGGTAGTGCTGTTGGCGAGGGTGGTTTGGGGATGGCTGCTGTTGCTGGGAAGTCTGGTGCTCATAGTGGTTGGCAGTGAGCTGGTGGGGACAAGGGTGGTGGATCTGTATGGGGTGCTGGTAGGAGCAGCAGTGAGGACGGTGGCAGTGCCAGGGGTCCGTGTGGGTGTGACGGTGTGACTGGCTGGTGCAGGAGTGGTGGTTCTGGGAGCTCTAGTGCTTGCAAGCATTGAAAACGAAGTGCTTGGGGCAAGGGTGGAGCTACAAGGGGTACTGAGGGAAGGTCTTGTGGTAGCAAGGGGTGGCCAGGTAACAGCACGGGGCATGGTAGTGTACTCTTCAGGGATGGATGGATGTGGGGAGAAGAAGGTGGTCGTGGTAGCTTTCTCCACCGTTTCTTCCTCATCATCATATTCATCCGTCTCCTCCTCATCCGCATCCCCCACATTGCCGCAGTCAGGCTTAAAGCGGATGATGGGCTTCCGCCAATGCTCAGGGGGGCTGTTGCACAGCACCTTCTCAGGGGCGACCTCCACCTTTGTCTTCTCCAGGCCCCGCTCCGGCTGGTAGACACTGTCAGCGTTCTCCCGGATCCAGGCCCGCAGGTAGCGCAGGTCGCAGTCGCAATGCCAGGGGTTCTCCGTGAGGAAGACATAGGCGAAGAAGTGCCCCTCAGGGAAGAATTTGGTGGGCAGGGTCCGCAGGCGGTTCCCGGAGAGCCAGAGGGTCTCCAGTTTTTCCAGATCCTGCAGCAGCTCCTTGGGGAGCTCCTCCAGGAGGTTGTCGGAGAGGTCCAAGTACTTGAGTGCCCTCAGCCCTGCAAAGGCCTCCGGGGGCAGCGTCTGCAGCCTGTTCCCTCGCAGGTCCAGGTCCTGCAGCCGTGGCACAGTGAGGAAAGCCTGCGGGGCCACTGTCACCAGGCTGTTGTGGGCCACGGCCAGGTGGGTGAGCGCGGGCAGGCCCTGAAGGGTGGGCAGGGCCTCCAGCGCGTTGCGGGAGAGGATCAGCTCCTTCAGGGTCAGCAGCGGGGGCCCGGTTTGCAGAGCCACCAGCCCGCTGTCGGCCAGGTCAAGATCCTGCAGCTGGGTGAGGGGCTGGAAGGCGGCGGTGGAGAGAGATGTCAGGTGGTTGGCACTGAGCAGCAGGATGCCCGTGTCTGCGGGCAGGTTTTGGGGCACCACACTGAGAGCCTTCCCCGTGCAGTTCACCTCCAGGAGGTCCTTGATCTTGTTCATCTCCGAGGGACAGGGCTGGTCTGGGTCTGTAGTGCCGGCTGCGGGCAGCAGGGCCGGGAGGATGAGCGGGACCAGGGCAAGGACCCACATGGCCTGGAGGGGAGAGCTGAGAGGCATGGGCACAGGCAGGCAGGCACCTACGTATCACCTTTCTTCCTGTGCAAACACCATTCACAACACAGCTGGCATCCCCCACCAGACCCCCTGGAGCCCTCCGAGCCCAGCAGCTCCTCCCTGGGAGGATGGAAGGGAGAGATCCCAGCACCATCCCGTCATCTAGTCCTTGGAGGGCAGCAGGCTCATCAAGGAGACACCATCTCTGCCTTTTGCTCACCTCATCCTCCTCCATGGGAGGAAAAACCTGATTCACGTGTCTCCACACGGCACTGCCTCCTCCGCCAGTGCGGCATTGCTGTCCTCACCACTGCAAAAGCAGTGGTTCCGCGGTGTACATGGCCCTGCATACACACACCCACCCCAGCCCAGAAAAGCTGTGTGCTGGAAGAGGCTCCCTGGATATGCTCTTGCCCAGCCCCAGCTGAGCCCTCTGCTTGATTTGGGTTCGCAAGGTAGGAGCACAAATCATGTGAAAAGAGCTTCCCGTGCACAGATGTGACTACCCCAAGTGCCCAGCCCCTGATGGACTCCACTTCCCTGGAACTCACCTGTGGACCCTCCAGCATTTACTCCTCTGCTGCTTTGCCTCCCTCCTGCCCAAGGACCGGGCGCTGCTCTGGCAACAGCGTTGGTTGTGGGGCTGCCCAGGCCCTCTATCAGCACGCACAGCTGTGGGAAGGCAGCTGTGGCTTCCTGAGCAGCTGAACCCATCTCCTGTCCTTCAGCACAGTCCTCGCTTTAACTGCACTGCCACACCACCATCTCCTTGGAAAAGCCTTAGCCAGAAAGCAGCTCCATAATTGCTTGCTTCTGCATGGTAAAAAAGGGAGGGTTGCACCCAGGAGGACCCCTTGCGTGCCTCCCCTAAACCACACCTTTTTCCATCCCGGGAAAAGTATCCCTTGCACAGATGTCTGCCCCTTCCTCTGCTGCAAGGCAGCCCTTTCTCAGCACAGTCTGGGCTTCAATCCTTGAGGCACCTCAAACTGGGGAACGCGGCCTAGTTGGCATACCAGTGAGAAACCGGTCCTGCACATTACCTCGGCTAGTTGTTTGTGATGTAGGTGAGGGATCCTTTCTTTCTGCCTTGCCAGGAAAAACTGGGATGGTTCTTCTGGAGAGCTGAGAGGCAGCTTTATCGTATGTGGGAGAAGCCGCAGCACAGACCAGGCAAAGAGATTAGAGGCAGAGGAAGGAGCTCAGTTTTGCAATTCCTCCTGCTGTCTGTTTGTGCAGCCAAGCTGTCGCCACTTCCCTGGCCCATAGGTCACTGCAGAGCATCTTGGACTGCAGGGCTGGAGCGTCACCCAAGGGGACATACAAGGGGAGAGGCTACAGAGGGGAGATACTGGTTTTCTACTGGTTTTCCATTCTGTGGATTGTGGTGGGTCAACCCCAGCCATCAGCTATGTGCTCACCAGCCACTCACCCACTCATGCCCCAACGCTGCCAGCTCCCCAGAACACCACACGCTTCACCCAGCCTCCACCTTCCCTTCCACCTGCACCTCTCCCCCTCTGCCCATGCTCCACCCCAGGACTGCCTGTACCTCTGCTGTGCTCACGGGCAGCTGGGGAGGGTTCGCAGTGGGGGCAGTTTCCACTACAGCAAAAATAACCTGGAATTGTCCCAAAAGATATGAAATACCCTTCTTCATACAAATTTTTGGGTTGTCCAGCTTCATTTCAGCCCACATGGGATGTTCAGAGCCTGATCCAGGATCCTCAGCACTGTAAGAAAAACAGCTTTTCCTCCCCTAGAATGAGCAACCAACAGCAGGATCCATCTCGCAGTGTTGGATGTCTCCAGGTCCCAGATGAGCTTGTCACCTGGGCTTGTGCTACAGGCAGGCACAGGGACAAGCACAGCCATGGACTGGTCCCACTGACATGTCTTCGCTGGCTCCTTGAAGCATGTGGCAAACCATTTTCTCTCAAAAGTGCCTGCAACTCCCCGCAGGCTAAAAAGAGGTAGAGACAACCGACACAGACACAGACATTTGGTGCTGACACACATACAGACAAATGCTGCTGAAGTAACTTTATTTTGTACATTTAAAAAGCGATCCGTCATGGGAATGTGTTTTCAGTGGACATGTTCAAGAGGTAGAGAGCGATGATGAACAGCAACAGTCACAAGTTGCAACTGGTGAAACTCTGACCAAACTTAAAGGGTTAATTCTTCCCCTTGAGAGAGGTGCAGCACCAGGACAGAGGCCCATAGAGTAATGAGATCTGCACCCTTGGAGACCCTATGCAATTCAGCTGAACAAGGTCCAAAGACACCTACAGCAGCTTTGAGGTTAACCCTGCTGTGAGCAGAAACCTCTGCAAGTTCCTTCCAACCTAAATCCTTCTGTGGGTCTAAATTCTTGAGGTCCCCTAAAAAAGCCTTTTACTCCCTCCCCTTCATCAGGGCCACATTTTGAGCCATGTCCCAGGACCCAGCCAGACCCAAGGGTGGACTCTTATCCCCTCAAACGATGCCAGTGAGAACGTGAAGATGGGAATCTCCTCATCAACACTGAAAAATGCCACCCGTCCCTCTTCATAATCCAGAGAGACCCGGATCCGCTTGGGAGTCTGGATTTTAGGAAGGAGAGTGCGATTAGGGGATGTGAGAGCTTGGAAGTGCCCTGCCCACTGCCCCACTGCCCAGATGCCCTCCTCTGGTTTAAACTCAATCTCGCCCTTCCTTTTCACATCCACTCTAGACACCCCCACAGTCCATCCTCCTCCATCCACTGCCTCCACCTCCCAGTAGTATCTCCCCGAGGTGAAGCCTTCACGGCCCAGCACACATCGCCACGGGTTAAACCTCTCAGGGATGTCAGGGATGTCCTGCCGTGTGTCTTCTCGTTTCACACTTTTACAGTCGTCAGACAGGACAAGGTCACAGTGGGCTGTGTCTGGATCCAGAACCACCTTCACTGCAGGAGAGAAGGAGGGAACACATCGGGGCAGAGCTCACCCCAGCAGAGAATTTTGCTGGGGCTGTGTAAGGAAGAAGAAAAAGGGTGCAGGTGATAGCTGGCAGCCTGTGGCATGGGAAGCTGCACAAGGTAACAATATCAGTGCAAGGAACAGAAAATAAAGAAGAAAGATGCCATGGAGCAGAAAGCAAAGAGGATAGTCAGCAGACAACCACTGAAGAAGTCCCCATGTCTATAAAACATGGCCAGCACGGCTCACTGAGGACCAGGACTCTCCAGATTTTCCTGAAACTTGGGCATGCACCGAATGAGCAAGGGGTCTGGGCATTTACCCTTCTCCTGTAAAATGAGGGTTAGCAGAAGCATCCCTGGTCCCACCAGCATTACTGTGGGAGGGGACCAGGAAGGGAGGCTAAAGCAGGGAAGAAGATTCAGCACCCTGAAAGACCAAACTTTAATTACCTTCTTCTATAGGCACTGCATATCTTCTCCATGCTTAAAAAAAAAAATTAAAAACCACAGATGAGAGGTAAGCTGAACACACTTGTACTGGATTAGCTCAGAATAACGATATGCTGGTGTAGCTGCACATTTTCTGAATTGTTGCTGTATTTGAGAAAGTCATCTACAGCTTGTAGCATCGAAACTTCCATGTTAACTTCCATTTCCTACAAATACAATAACGCTGCCTATCCTGATTCAGACATATATTTATGGTCTGTTTGCACTTCCTTTGAAAACTGACAGATTTTTTTTCTTAGTAAAGAAGGATTACAGGGAATAGCTTAAAAACACATACAGAGCAAAGGAAAATAACTCATTTCATTCTGAAATGAGTTCAGTATTTGCTAGCTCTTCCTTTCCCAAAAGGAAAACCAAAACCAGGGCATACGTGCCAAACCCAGATGAGGAAATGGCCCAACTAAAAAGTCTCCCATGCAGGAAGAGGAACAACACTCACCAAGCTCTTCAGCTTGCTTCTCTAAAAAAGAAGATAAAATAGCACAAATGGCTTGTGGGGTACTGATTCGATTATAACCTCTGGCGTGACCCGCCTGCACATGCAGGAAGGGGGGTCTCTGCCAACCCTCGTCCCCCCCACCCCCAGCCCAAGCTCTGCTCTGCAGGTGATGGTGCAGGTCGTCCTGCTCAAATCTGGGGCAGGAAGAGGTTTTGGGAGGTCCCTCACCTACAAGGGGACCCACAGCAGGGCACTCTCACCCTGCTGCGGCGACTGCTGCAGCCATCGACCCCCAACCCCCGACACCATCGTCAATGACCTTTAGTCTTTTGATTCTCAAATTCGATCTCTCCTTTCCCCCTTATCCCCCAACCTCTTTTTGGTTCACTCCACACTTTAAACATGAAAACAAAAAAATACCCACCACCCTATACAGACTCTGTAAAAACTTCTTTGTAAGAAAGAGAAGGAGACTCACCGATTTCTGTGTCACGGTCCCCTGAACAACAAGGAGAAACACACCAGTTACTATCTGATGCCGTCCCTTCCCTGGGGGCCCAGCTGAAGGACCACGCAGGCGACGAACGGCTGTGATGAAGGGGGCAGATGTGCTGATTTGCACTCTGATTGCAATGATGCTCATGACTCCTGAGTGAGCTGACCTGGGTTTATCTTCCCCATCATTTATTACCCTCTGCATTGGCACCAATTTAGCAAGAGCTCATTTTTAATAGCCAAAGGACTGTTTTTTGACAATTTGATGAGCTACAAGCAAGCAAGAAAACAAACAAAAATATATGCCCTCTTCAAGTGTTGGGTTGGTTTTTTTTAATTTCTTGGTAATCAGACAACTGACATTTTTATAAGAAAATGCTCAACAGCTTAGGTTTCTGTAATCTTTCCCTAAAATCAACAGCTTTTCAGTACTATGTCACTACTTAAATTAAAACAAGGGTATTAAAAAGCATTGACAGCCACTTGGGGGAAAAATCCTAATGACTTTTCAGAGTGAATTTTCACATTATTAGGGGTCAGGGGAGGGGGAAGAAAACTGCCTGCCTAAAACGAACATTCAGACAGAATGAGAGGATGAATAAGAGAGTCTGAAAGTTTTCACAGAGGATTTCACTGGGAAGAAGGGGAGTGAGACTTACGCAGTGCTGCCTCTTGCATCGCTGAAAAGCAAAACCAGAACAGAGCATCACCACCAAAGCCAATTTCCTTTTCCTCAATAAGCTTGTTGGGGTGGGGAGGAGGCTGAAATTGCTCGCAATGGAAAAGCTCCAGCCCAGGAGCTCCTCAAGACCTTTCTTCTCAAGATGTTTGGAGATCTTGCCCACCCTCCCCAAACCGACCTTGGGCAGAGGCCGGCACTGCATTGCTGAAGACCTGAGCGAGGGCTCCAGGTCCAGGGCAGCGGCAAAGGGGCAGATTTGTATTGACGAGGGAGAGGCACGGGGTTAAATTTCACCTTTAGTGCTACCTAACCATCCTGCTCCTGTGCCCTTTTAGTGCTGAGACAAAGCTGAGGCCCCTGCAAAATGAACCGTGCTACCCCAAAGTTTCCCCCAGCTTTGGGAGGAACCTTGAGAGTGCTTTGAAAAGCAAAATTTACTGTTGGTGCAACATCTGTTCCCACTTTCTTTGGTTCTGCAATGATTTTCTTTAAAATTATGTCATTTCAGAACTTTGTAATTTCATAAACTAATTTCACAAACTAATTTCATAATTTTGTATAGCCACTAGCCAAACCATTTCCCTCCCCACGTCCCCCAGAACTGTGCCCTGTGAATTCTATGATTTGAGGGAATGCTCCAATTTCTGGAAAAGGGGGAAGTAAAGCTTACCTATTTTCTTCTCATGCTTGCCTATGAAGGAAAGAAAGAAATGTAAATGATTATAAAAACCCCATCCCTTCCAAAAAGCACTGATCAAACCACAGCGGGATTTACAGCCACCTGCGAGGCAGAACGGCCGTGGGGTCTGCGAGTGCCCACACAACCCACCAGCTCCTCCTGGTAAGGAGTAGAGGATTTCCGTTTCCACTCTTCCTCTGTATTATTTACCCCCAGAGGGATCTTTCACAGGAAAGGAAGCCCTGCCAGGCCCCCAAAAGCACAAGGGTTTTTTCACAGGGCCAGACATGTCAGCGCTCCAGTTCTGCAGGCAGAAGCCACCCTCAGCTGGGGCAGAGGAATGGCTGGCTCATGCTGCTTTAATGCCCACTTCCTTCTTCGCTGGCCTTTTTGTTGGAGAAACCACCTTTCTTTTCTTGCCAGAAATTAGATCCCTGGGTCTCTAAGTTCCCTGGCACCATATGTGTGTCCAAGACACCAGGACAAGACTCCGCGACCATCCCCGCATTTCTCAAACCCACTTTTTAAAAACCAGAAGTGGCTGAACAGGACAGCTGCACACCACCTCCCCCCACCCTTCCCCAAACACCCTGCCAGGATGATACCTTTAATTTTAAATAGATAAACAGTGACAATAAGGAGAGTGACTGCAGCGACCACGATCACGCCCAGGGCAGTCATCCAAGGATGGGCGTTTTGGAAAAAGGGATCTGGAAAACAAAATCCCCAGAGGGGTTAGGTTACTCTGCAAGGAGCAACGGGAAGTGGATTATTTCTATTTCATACAGGCTCATCCCAGGCAGATTTGAATGCCATCAAGGGTGAAAATCAGGTCCTGGCTGTACTTTACAAACTGACAAAAATAATATATATTTAAAAAAATACATTTTGGCAATTTAGCACTTGTCTGAGCTGCTGACATTTTGTCTGTGTACATTGTGGGGCATTTTTAAAGGGAAAATTGATTTCTAACCAAATAATTTCTAGTTAAATCATGCTTTCTTCTCCTTTGGAAAAAAAATAATCATATTTCTTCAGGCAACACGGGATCAGAAACAGGGTGACATATGCATCACCAGCAACACTCCAGTGCAGACCAGTATCACTGGGAGAAAAGTACAGGTTCCCCAGGGAAACAGTCTCCCAAAACTGTTCATTCCCCGAGTGAAAAAGGAACTAGATGCAGCTGAAAAGCACGTGGTAGTGCGGGGCAGTTTGGCGTAGAGTTAGTCCAATTCACTACTGTAGCTCTAATCTGATATATTTCCCACCCCAAATGAATTTTCCAGTAAAAAAGGAGCTTTTCTGTGTGACAAGGAAAAAATAAAAAGAAAGATATTCAATGTATGCAGATGCTAAAATGAGACACAATCATTTCTTTCTCATACAAAACCAGTGGAATAGGATCTCACAGCAGGTGAGACTAAGGGCATGGGCTAGTTTCTCCTTTTTTGTTTGGTTCCAGTGTTACGACTGTTTTTATTTAACCCAGGTGTCTATAGAAACTCCGCTACAACGAGTGTTGCCTTTTTCCCCGCCCTAAACCTCGCTTCAAGCCAAAACAGGTGAATTCTGGCAGCTCGAACCTGCTGACAGCCGTGGCTGTTTGCGCGCGCAGCGTGCGCAATACGCTCGATGCACAACACACAGCCTGCGAAACGCCCCTGAGATCCTGTGCCGGCAGCGCTTTCGGCGCACAGCTCCATGGGGAATGCTGACAGGGCAGTGCCCTCGGACTCTGCTCACCTGATATGTAAAAAGCTGACCCCTGCCCTTGGCTGTGCAGGGCACCGCGGACTGAGCAGGAGAGTTTCTTGTTTGTGCCCCTGGTGAGGATTATGTTGCTTTCCGCTGTGAAGAGGCCGCTCTCATCCTGGGTAACGCTTTCCCAGAGGGATGGGAGATGCTGCCCGTGCGTATCCTGCCACAGCACCTGGGGCTGCGGGTACCAGCCGGTCGCACGACAGGCCACCTGGATCCCCCCATCCTGGTAGCGCTCCAGCGTGATGAGCGGGGCAGAGCCGCTGGCTGCGGGAAAACAGACCCCCAGGTGATTCTGTGGGATGCCAGATATCAGGGGAATAAAGTGGCCTGGTTGTTCCTCTCCCTGACAAGAAGGGATGAACTTTGACATAGGCAAACCCCAGGGGTTTTTTCAAGACAAGTGTTACCTGGAGTCAGGACATTTCTTGCAGTCTTTTGCACATAACTCAAAGATCTGCTCTGGAGGCTACTACTGCAGCCTGGGTATTAAAATATAAAAGCACGAACCAAGACATTCTTACTATATTACCCAAGGCCACATTTTTTCTTACACCCACTTATATGAAAAAACCAATACCAAGAACACTTCTGAAGTAGGTAGCATATCCCACAAGCTCCTTACAGCTGCTCAGTAGGCAATTTTACCTCTCTGAGATATTTTTTGGTATTTATTAAGTGGGACTTAATAAAACCCTATTTCCAAAGCAACCACTTGAAATTGCTGCTGGGAAGGACAGGGAGGAAGAGCGCTGGCTACAAGCAAGTCAAATAGAGGTACCAGGGACATGGACTACAGACCTGTCACCCTCAGCTCCACCACAGCCTCGTTGTAGTCCGAGTCATGGCGAACAAAGCAGGTGTAATTCCCTCTGTCAGAGAGTTGGACATGGAAAATTTTCAAGTCCACGCTGCCCTTGGTAAGGCCATCCTTCAGCAGCTCGGTGCGCCCTTGGTATTCAAGCATCTGCTCCCCATACTGGTCCTGGCCATCCTTGTAGCGATGCACAAAGGGTGAGAACTGTTCCCGAAACCAGATCACCTCCATGTCCCCCGTGCTGTGCTCCGGGGAGAAGCGGCAGGGCAACAGCACGTCCTCGCCCATGGGCACGGTGATGGGGCCGGGGGGTCCTGTCACATTAACCAAAGCTGGGAGAAACCCCCGGAGGAAGAAGAAATAACCGTGAGTTTGCTGTAGCAACTGAGCTTGGAAAACCAGCGGCTGCTGCTCCGCGTGGTTCAGGTGCTGCCGGGCCGTGCAGTCGCATCGGGACCATGACGGTGCCAGGGGAGACGAGGCATGGAGGGAAGGGTTGAGAGAGGTACCCCTGCCATGCAGCACGTGAGTGGGCTGGGGCCAGGTCACTGCTTGCTCCTCTGCTTCCCTGTCCTGCACTACAGTGAAAGTTTTTCAAATCCCTAAAGGATGATTTGTTCTCAAGGGGACAAGTGCTGCCCATGCTGCTCAGGGTGGGGAGAAAGCAGGATGAAGAAGGACAGAAGCGGCTGGAAGGTTTCTGCGTGGTTGAGTGGAGAAAGCAGACAACTTGGGTACAAATAAAACTCAAATATCCTCAGTTATTCACACCTATTACAAGACAAAATAAAAATGTCTCCAGTGCTCTGGGCACCTTTGGAAATTTTTTTTTAAAAGTCTTATTAATAAGCTGGCCACTCAACTCACAGAGAAAGCGGTTTCTGGTTGAAGGAAAACAAAAGCAAATCAACTCCTTTTTTGGCAAGGTAACTTTCAAGACAACTGTTGTGCTGCACCCTTTTGCCAGGGCTGCCTTGAAGAAGCTGCTTCAGGTCAGCAATCTGACAGAGGAAGAGGCCAGACTATTTTTTCTAAAGATTTAAAAAAAATTTTTTCCCTTTATCACATTGGTTCTGCAAAGGGTCCAGCACACCCGGGACACAGCACAGTAAAGCAATGACATGCTGGGAACAGGGAAAGCAGGGAGGGAAATGTCAGCAAACTATAATCAACTCCTCGGCACCACCTAATCTCCACCTGAGTTGAGCGAGTCTGTGTGAATCCCTGTGCTGACATGGCTGGAGGAATAAACCAGGACCCAGAGGGATGCTGGCGCTCTCTGAAGTGGACACGGTTTATGGCAAAGGGCCTGACCCTGCTCTGTGCTCTGCCTTCACAGGCAGTAGCGGCACTGGCAGCCAGGAAGATATTTAGGCTGGAAGCGATGCCACAGGGCTCAGCGAGGACCAGGCGGATCCCTACCTGGCTGCAGCTCGCGAACTTGGAAAATGAAACCGTAAATGATAAAAGCTGGCAGAGAGCAGCAGTGGTGGAAACTGGAGAGCATCCTCTTCGCTGCTGCACAACCTGGAGATGGGGAAGGAGGAGAAACATGGGAATAACATAAAAAAAAAAAAAAGGCAGAATTTACTTTTACAGGGGTTTATTGCTGATTGCAGCCCCTTTTTATAATGTCTAGGGAAAAGCCTCAGCTGCCAAAGGTTGAAACCGATTTTCCATCATCAGCCAGACTTTGCTTCGTGCGTTACAGACAAAGCACCTGACTGGTATAAAAAGTTGTAGGAATTTCCTAAGGGGAAACAAAAGACAAGCTGCAACATCTCCTCAAACTCCATGAAAAAGTGGCAATTTTTTTTTAATATGGAGCCCTTGCTTTTCTTATCCAGTCCTAAGAGATGGAAAGTCACAGGATCAGGAAAAACCCAGATCATGCACTTCTCCTCTGGGACAAATCTGGGACCCAGTAGTGCATCTCCTGCTACCACAGCGAGGGTGGGAGGAGGTCTCACACCAGGGAAAGCAAAATGACCAAAATATTAACTCAACCCCCAGCCACGATGGGACCTGGTCCTGCTCTGAACCCCCCCAAACCCTCTTATCACTTGCTGACTTAGTCCCAGCTTTGTTAACGACAGATGAGAATCATGCCCACTTTTGGCAGACGGCAGAAAGCCATTTCAATCTGCAGCTTTCCGGGAGACACTACGTACCTGGAGGGCCCAAGCTCTTTCGTGGGCCCTGGGCTGTGGCCGGAGCTGCGCAGCCGTCACCCGCTGTGTCCAGAGGGGTCACCCGTAGACGAGCTAAGCATTTCCCTATCTGAAAACCAAGCTACAACTTCACTCTGTGTCTCAGCCTGCCACCCATTTCCTGCTGCGCTGCCTCCGCTCAAAACTGAAAGTTGCTGAGTGATTTGGACAGTTTTTGGCAATGCTTTTGCTCCGGAAATGCTCTTCTAGCAACAACCACAGGCACATCTCTGCCGCAGAGACCCTCCACGGCTGCGTATTGCAGCCTCCTCCCACAGCCCTTCTGTCTCGGGCGCGGGAGGGGATGGATACCAGCAGCAGTTTGAGCATCCTCCAGGAAGAGCTCGGAGGCAGCAGCGGGAAGAAGGGCAGCAACAGAGCCGGGATTTACACCCAGAGGCAACGCAGGGTTGAGAGCAAAGCCCAGCCCTAGCTTAAAAATTGCCTAAAAGCATCCCCCCTGAGCCAAGAGGATGGGTTGTCCAGCAAAAGCTGCTGCCCTGGGATGTGTCGGGAAGGCAGCCCTACCACGTGCTCAGCCCAGCCAGGTCCAGCACCCTCCCATCCCCAGCCAGGAGCGGGGGTGGGAGCACCTGCTCGGGTAAAGGGACCTGATCGGGGACCGTGCCAAAACGGGTCACAAGGAGAAGAGGGAGCAATAAATGAAGCATACAGATACACAGACCTGGCCAACAAATGGTAGCAGATATAAGTATATCATAAACCCGCATCACTCATAATAATCTCTGGGCTGTCACAAATCTGCATCACTTCAGCGAGGACCGGTTTGGCTTTGGTGACTGTAAGGATGCAACGCTGGAGGTCCCAGATACCAGAGGGTGTCAGTGGAAGTATGTGAACAGCTAAAGGCATGTGCAGCAGAAGGGATCAGGGAGGACAAGGTGGGGGACAGGCAGAAAGGGGTATAAAAGGGCCTGGTTGTGGGTAAAACAGAGCCGGTCAGTGCACCTGGCTGCTGAGTCGGGGTCTCCAGGTCCAGTCAGGGGTATCAGGCAGGCGGAGGGTCCATGCTGGTGTCTGGGGGGGGCCACGAGCGTAGGAAGCCTGTGGGGTGAGCATGTGACTGCTGCCTGTTTGCAGAGACCATCAAGCTGGACCAGCCAGCAACCAGAGGACCATGGAAGGGTCAGAGAGCCCAAGAACCAGGTGGGGGAGTGGGCCAACAGAGGGGCTGTGCCGCTGCTTGAGGATCTGCAACCGTGCATGTGAACCCAGAGAGTGCTGCATGTGTGCCTGCGCTACTGGGATCCTGCCTCTGCCAGCTCCGCAGGAGGAGGGGACACAGCTGCCTGTGCTCGTGGGTGCTGTGGGTCCTGCAGGCGGGTGCTGCTGAAAGCCGCCCCTTGCCTGTAGCCGGCTGTGACTGCGGGTGGGGTACACATTTAGCTTTGTCACTGGCTGACCCTGCAGATGGGAGGTTCAGCAGCAGCCACCACCGTGCTATGCCCATGCCACCCCACGACAGTGGTGCCTGACTGAACAGTCCCTGCGAGCCAGTCTGTCCCCAGTCGTGCCTTCCCGGGCCATGCACCAGTGCGAGGCAGCGGAGCCATCTGGCAGCAGGACCCCTTGAGCTCTGCTTTCTTTTGTGCATCACTGGTGGCTTCAGCGTGAGGAGACAAAGCAGAGTGAGTGCCACCTCCCAAGATCCTTATGAGCAGAGGTGAGGCCGTCTCCCCCAGGCACATGAAACAGCTCCTGGAGAACAGAGAGTTGGGATGCAAAGCCCAGCATCTGCTGTCCCCCGTTTGCCAGTAGAGCATTCAAAGCAACACATGCCCTGCAAATATCTCCACCCTGAAACCTGCTGGCAGCATGATAGATCTGGGCAAGCAGTGCCTGTAAGGAGCCACACCTCTTCCCTCACCAGAGTACGCAGCCTGGACGCCCAGACCATGGCCACTGGTCTGTGGCTGGTGTCCCCAAGTGACATCCCACTGGGCTGGAGGTGGACATGGTCCTGCTGACCCAGGAGGGCTCTGAGCATCCTGCCGTGGGAAGATACAGCCTCTTCAACCGGTGCCAGCAGGCTCTTATCACCCACACACAGCCGGCTAAAGGGAGGGGAGATGCAGCAGATCCTGTGATGCAAACAGGACAGGGGCACTGCAGGAACGTTGGCAGGGAACTCCCAAATTCAAGCGTCAGATGAGATCACACGCCTGCCAGCAGCTTCAGAGCATCAGAGGTGCCAAGAGGAGGGGAGGTGGAAGCTCCAGTGGCGTGGTTCCCCACAGAGGGGTGAAGGTGCTGGGCTCCCAGCTGTGCTCTCCAGGCCATCCAGCCCTTCTGGACTTTGACCTGCTCACTCAAACAAGCCAGCAAAGCTGTGCAAGCCCAAGACAGGCACGAGCTGACAAGGAGGGCAGGGCAGTGGAGAGCAGCTGAAGACCTTCAGACCCATTCAAAAACCTCCTTTTCTGGAATCAGCCTGCAGGTGAGCGCTGGCTGTCTAAAAAGTGCCTGACTACTGTGACTTTTCCGTCATTCCTTCTGCTTCTTTATCATCTTTAGGCAGTCTCCAAGTGTTGCAATTTCCACTTTGAACAAGAAATCCTGCCCGCTCTCCTGTTGATTTTCTGCAGACATGCTGGTATCCAGGATGGAGAGACAAGATAGGGAGACCCAGGCCAGTGAGGTGGAGGGCCTGAGTGGAAGAGGTGAGTTTTCAGAAGGGAAAGGAGGGGGAACTGTACTCTATTCTCCTCTGTTGAGGAGAAAAATGCATCCTGTTTCTCCTGCGGAAGAGCTGTTTAGGGTCAAAGCACCTAGGGCTTGTCCCACCCTGGGCTTGTCATGGGGTTGAGACTTGGTGGCTGCAGCACCCCCAGCTGAATTCCTCATGCTATAGACCCACCACTAACACCAAAGACACCTGAGCCACTATGCTTGGCTCCCTCCACTGCCCACAGAAAGCAGCAGGAATCTGGGCTCTTGGGGTAACGCCAATCACACTAGTTTGTGCCCAGATGTGCCTGTTTCACCCATGCAGCACTAGGGACATCCAGGGTCAGGTCTAGGTGTCTGCACAGCAGTGTGCACCTATACACGCAGGTGCACCCTCCTCCACGAAACTGGGGTCATCTTGGCCAGGGATCGCATGGAAGCTCCTGGATCAGGAGCAGGGGCTGGATCGAGGCTGGAGCAGTCCAGCTCGAGGGGTTCCCCACACTGGACATCTCTGGGCAGGGCAAATGAAACAGCCCTGTCCCTTCTCTTGCTGGTGTGGATGCAGCCCTGACGGACCCCTGGGGCTGCCTGTCCTGAGCAGGTTCTCCTCCTCTGTCCCCAGCCGATGTGACTCTGGACCCAGCCACTGCCAACCCCTTCCTGATCCTGGCCGGCGACCAGAGAGGAGTGGGACGCGGGGACGAGTGGGCCTCACTGCCCATGAACCCTGAGCGGTTCGACACGGAGCCGTGCGTGCTGGGCAGCCGGGGCTTTGCTGCAGGGAGACACTGCTGGGAGGTGGAGGTGGCCGAGGCTGGGGACTGGTGGGCTGTGGGGGTGGCCCGGGAGTCTGTCAGGAGGAAGGGGGTCCTCAGTTTTACTCCCCAGGAGGGGATCTGGGCTGTGGGGCAGTGGTTTGGACAATACCATGCTTTCACTGACCCTGACTGGACTCCCCTGCACCTTGCCTGCCTCCCCAAGGCCATCCAGGTCTGCCTGGACTTTACAGACAGGCAGGTGGCATTTTCTGATGCTGAAAACAAAGCCCCAATCTTTGCTTTCTGCCTGGCTTCATATCCCAGGGAGAGGCTACACCCGTGGCTCTGGGTGGGGGTGGACTCGTGGCTCAAGCTGTGCCCCTGACACAGAGGGAGCACGGGCATCAGGGGGAGACTGGAAAGGCAAACACCATCACCTTGAGTCTTGGTGCTGGGAACTGGGAGGGTCCTGCATCATGGCAGCTTCTCCTCGCATGGCTCCTCTGGCCACCAAACAGGATGACGGGCAGGTCTTGGAGATGGATGCCACCAAAAAGCCTCCTTCACCCCCTCACCCCACAGCTGGGACTTGCAGAAACAACAGGAAGCACAGATTCTGTGCATGGAGGAGCTTGGTGCCAGGTGGCCCCAGGGCAGAGAAGTGGCACTGAGTGCCAGGCGTTGCAGAGCTGCTGTGTACAAGGCCATGAAAAATACAGCAGGTTCAAACTCCGTAAAAGGTACTGGAGTAGCGCCTCTGGCTCTTTTTTCAATTAAGCTTAATCATTAAAGTTAAAAAAAACAAACTCCAAACATAGCTGGATGCTGGAGCTCATGATAACTCTTATCTTCTCCATACATCCAAAGCTTCTCCTTGCCTTATTTCCAGTTCTCACTGACATGTGCATTAAGCATATTTCTTAGAGCAGAGCACTAGTAAAAGCTATAGGGACAGCCAAGGAAGGTAAGCAAGAAACTGAGAAGTGTCTGACGTCCACAGGTGAGCCAGTTCCCACAGATCTGCTGTTCTTTAATCATCCCCCTTCAGGTCTCCCTTTCCTCACATAGAATAGACTAGAATAGTGCAGCTGGAAGGGACCTACAGTGATCATCTAGTCCAGCTGCCTGACCACTTCAGGGCTGACCAAGAGTTAAAGCTTGTTATTAAGGGCATTGTCCAAATGCCTCTCAAACACCGAGAGGCTTGGGGCATCAACCACCTCTTGAGGAAGCCTGTTGCAGTGTTTGACCACACTCTCACTAAAGAAATGCTTCCTAATGTCAAGTCTGAACTTCCCATGATGCAGCTCTGAACCATTCCCACACTTCCTGTCCCTGGATCCCAGGGAGAAGGGATCAGCACCTCCCTCTCCAAGTCCCCTCCTCAGGAAGATGCAGAGAGTGATGAGCTCACCCCTGAGCCTCCTTTTCTCCAAACAGGACAAACCCAGAGCCCTCAGCCATTCCTGAGGACATGTCTTCCAGCCATAGATCTGCTCCAGAGAACTGGCATTTTGGGGAAATGATGTTCCCAGGACATGCTAGATTTGGGAAAGGTGGGGGGTCCCTATTCCCAGGGACCTTGCTTTGTCCTCTCCTACCTCCTCCTGCTCTTTGAAAAAGAAAAGGTGAAGATAGGGAAATGGGAACATCACCTGGGTGCAGCCTAGATTTCATCTTCTGCAGCCACATTGCTGCTTGGACCCTCTTAGTGCCAACTCAGTTGTCACCTTTGCCTGTGCCCAGCTGCCACCACAGCAGCATTAGTCTCCTTGGTCTACTCCAGTAGCAGGAAGGAGTTGCAGCACCACATCAGGCATAAATATCCTGCCTGGGCACGAGGAGATGGGCTCACCAACCTCTCTGGCACTGCACAGGGACAGGCGACATGTCATCGTACCTGGGCTCTGCACATCCACGGGACCAGCAAAACAACCCAGGGGTCTGTCCAAGGAGCCAGTCCCAAAACTCACACTCCTGACAGAGCACAGAGGTGGGGCAAATCCTGGTAGGAACGGACGAGGTCTCCGAATGGCTGCCCACACTGTGGTGGTGGCACATCCTCAGCTCCTGATGCCAAAGCCAACACTGTGCCCACACAGGAGGAGGGAAAGCTCACCCCTGCCAGGGCCACAGCTCTGCGTTTCCATGAGCACACTGTGAAGAAGGCAAAATCCCACAGCCAGAGCATGAAGACAGCTGGGCTTGTGTCTGGGAAGAGCTGGAATCAAACCCTGCAGCAGCACCACAGCCAAACCCAGCAGGTCAACATGGGTTTCGGGCCACGCAGCAAGGAAAAGGGCTTCACCCTTGAGCAAGCTGTGTCATTCAGAGGTGCTTTTTTACAACCCCTCTTTTCCAGAGGTTGTATTAAGCATCCCAGGCAGTTTGTGTTTGCAGCATTGTTTCTCTTCACTGTTCTTTGTACCCCTCCCCTCCGCTCCAGCCCCCAACCTCCCTTTCACAGGTCAGCTTTTTCAACAGAAATAGATGGAGCCAACATGTTTAAAGCCCTTCTTATATGTCAGCAAGGTCTTGTGGGATGGGATTTAGTTTCCCATTTGTTTGACCAGCATTTGAACTTTGGTTATTTATATAACTTTGGTTATCCATACCTTTCGCTTCTGCCATGCAATGCCACAAATCCTGGCAGTTCTACAAATCACCAATTCCTACAGCCTCTTCCTAAACTTCAGCAAGTTCCTGGTATTAGTTCTTTGGCTGGAGAACATCTAAACCTCTATTTTTTTTTCCCAAGAGCCTCATCACAACCAGAGAAACAAATTGAATAGTCAAACACTGAAGAATTAGCAGGTACACCGATTTGTTAAAAAGCACTGATTATAATTTCATCCAAAAAATTATTTGGAGATGTAAATCCTACTAGCACCTCTCCAAAAGATGAGTATTTACTTGTGTTTTCTCAAGCTAACACAAAAGTCAAACAGGCCAACCACAGGAACTAATACATAGAGGCTACCCAAGCTTCAGGGCTGCAGCGCGTCACCCCATGGCCAGGTGGGCGACTGAGCAAGGTTTCACCCTCTTTACCCATCTGCCTATTTCCTCAAGTAAAAATATATCCTCACTAGGCACTCCAATGCCCCTGCTATGCCCCTCAACCCCCTCATGGCTCCTGTAAATAAGGTACGTCCCCAGAAATGGCCATTTTTCACCCAGAGCCCTGCTCTAAGCCTCTTCCACTGTGGTAGGACCGAGGCTGGGGAAGCCCCTGCATCTCTGCTCCCAGTGAGGCGTCTCCTCCTCTCTGCAGGCAGGCAGCCAGGAGCTCAGCAGCCTCCGAGGCTCACGGCAGGTTTGTGGATGGGGATGGCAGACAGGGATCCCCAGGGACTAGGCAGATGGGGACGAGGGAGGGCAGGGTGGCCACAGCAGAGCCTCCTCGGAAGGACACAGCTCCTCAGGTCTCAGGACACAGTTTGAGCTGGGACCCCTTACCCACCCAGAACCAGGGGTGGATTCGCTCCCCTGCAAACATGGCTCGTGGGAAAGCAAAGATCACAGCCTCGCTGTCCACATTGACGAACATCACCTGCCCCCCTGCATGGTCCAGGCAGACCCGCACCCTATGGGGGACAATGCTGGGGAGGACGGGGGTGGGACATGGGGAAGTGAGAGCCTGGAACTTCTCCTTATACCTCCCCACCGCCCAGATCCCCCCCACGGGGCTCATGTCAATTGGTCCCTTTCTCTTCACGGACTCCAGGGCCACACCCACAGCCCAGCACGACCCATAGCACACCTCCACCTCCCAGCATGGTCGCCCCGAGTCGAAACCCTCGCAGCCCAGCACACAAGGCCATGGGTCAAATCGCTCTGGGCTGTCGAGTCGGCTCTGCTGTGTGGCTCCCTGCATCACGCTTCTCTGATCTTCTGACAAGACGAGCCGGGACTGAGCTGTGTCTGGATCCAGAGTCACATTCACTGCAGGAGAGAAGACAGGTCAAAGAATGAGGGGTAGAGATCAGTCCTGAAAAGAGTTTCACTGTGCTGGGTCCATGTTTGGTCCTGGCTTGGGAGGAAACCAGGCACCTTCTGGAAGAGAAGTATTGCCAAGTTCAGAACAAGGAGCAGCTCTGTGCCCTGGGCCAAGGCACATGAGGATGCACTGTCCCCCAAAACACGTATTGCGATCCTCGCAGCCACGGTTAATTGGAGGAGGCACCCCAGGAGAACTCACCTTTTGTGTACGGTCCCTGTGATTCCTCCACTCCCTCCCCTGTGTCAGTTGTCAAAGCACCTGAAAGAGAGGTGAGGCCCAGGGGTCACCTCTGCTGTCTGGATAACACCACCAGCCCTGGGAGGTGGTTTGTGGAGACCAGGGAGCTGGTGGGCAGAGCTGCCGCATCCTCCCTGCCGCAGCGCACACGCTGCTGGCTGTGCCTGCTGGCTTCTCCAGCTGAAGTGGGAAGAAACCTAAAGCAGCAGGAGCAAAAAAGAATTCTGGGCTGCCTAACACGAGATGGACATGGACATACTGCAGCAGATCCAGAGCATCACCAAGACGGTTTGAGGAGTTGTGAGATCTTTGTCTTCAGAGATATTCAGAACTCAAGTGGAAGAAGCACAGAGCATCCCACCTAGTGGCACCTGCTCTTAGCAGAGGTTTGGACTAGATGGACCACCTCTAGAGGTCCTGTCTTGCCTAAATTACTCTGCACGATGCCAGGCTCTGCCTGAGTGTCATCTCAGTCACTTCCTTGGGGAGGAGCCTCCTCATTAGGAGAGCATAGCTGAGAATCATCCGGGCATACTGGGACATCAGGGATTCATTCACATCCCTGACCCACTTCCAACCATGCAGCAGGTCTGGAGGACAGATCTAGAGCAGAAAGAGTTGTGGCAGCATCCAAGTATGGTGTTGCACAACAGGTGTTGAAACAGGTTCACATGCACAGCAATTTATTAGTGGGCTCCATAGCTGCTGATGTGAATCAACACTAACATTGGCTATTCTTTGGGGGAAAAATAAAAGCAAAGGGAGCATCAAGAGAGCGCTGGGGGCAGGGGAAGGAAAGGGAACACCCTCCCACTTCAGCTGTGACACCTCTCCAGTGCATCCCCAGGGCAGGACATGCTACACAAGGATATTCAGCTTTTTCTCATTTCTGCAGGGCATTGAATACCCTCCTCTTTCCACCCCCAGGATGCTTCCCCATTCTCCTTTGAGACCTTTTCTTCATACCTTGGGGTTTTCTTGCTACCTCCTCCAGTGTGGAAGCTTTTTCTGAGCAGACACTGGGCTCCTTCTTCAGCTTGTGGCTCATCCACTCCTTTTGCTGGAGTTCTGCCCTCTCACACCTGGAGTTGTACAAGCCACAGCATTTATATTCCTCCTTTAACTCAGTCTCCTGTTAGTGCCAGTTGCTAGAGGCCACTTTCCAGCTGAATCAATACCCTGCAGAAAGTTCATTCCTTCTTTTTATGTAAGAGCATCAACGAGGTGAGGGACAGCAGTCTCATCGGCTAGCTCACTACTCTGTCCTGATGCTCTACCTGCCAATTAAATTTCTATTATAAATAATGGCCCTGGCACCCCCAGTCACCCTGCCCCTTCAGGGCAAACGTGACACAACCAAGTGCTGAAGCCCCGAGCCAACAGCACTACACCCAGCTCTCTGTGCCTTCGTGTCACTACACATCGGTCACAGAGAAGCCCCCCTCTGGCTTCCAGCCAGAGACCTTAGAAATGAAAGGTCCTCCTCGAATATTGCCCCAGAGATAGACTCTCTCAGTAAAGTCATACTGAGTCATCAGCCCCTGGAAAACTGAAATATAAACATCCATGGGGCATCCCTGGTATTTGAGGTGTCCAGCTTTGTTCTGGGGTGGGAATCTTTGCAACCCCAAAGCAGCAGCACGATGTAAAGGGCAAAGCAACACATACCTGCTCAAAACGTCACCAGCGTCCTAGACGGGAGAAAGAGAGAAGCAGATCAGTGCTACACAATCCTTACATTCCCCTTATGCAGTGAGCAGACACACCAGCAAGGTAAGATTAATAAGTAAGATAATCACAGTAAGATTAACCCATCCCATGTTTCTGACTGGCTGGTGCCTCACATGCTGTTTGCCAGGACAGCGCTGGTGTTTCAGCAGCCCTTACCTGCAGGGACTTGTGTTCTGGCAGCTGACACTCCTTCTCCTTGATCAGACCATCCAGATAAATGATCTTCTTGGAGAATTTAGCAGCATTTTCTTTCAATCTTGTTTTAATCTGCTCCTCCAGCTCTCCCAGCCGAGCCAGCAGCAGGTGCTCTTGCTCCTCCAGGTACTGCCGCAGCTGCTTAAATTCAGGTGCAATCTTCTGCCTCTCTGCCTTCACTTTTTCCTTTACAAGCAGAAACAGTCCTCTCAAGAGAGGGTGGGAGCATGGAAAGGGCCAGGCATCCACAGCTTCTACTTTCTGGTGTTGGAGCAGGACTGTGATTCCCAGGGTGCTTATTGTGCACCAACAGCTGGACACGACTCAATCTCCCAACTCTGAAGGCCAAGAATCTACCTTTCTTCACCCTCCCCAAACAAGCTCCTTCCTGGTAGCACCATGCACCTACCAGATAGTCCTGGCAGATCCATCGCTCCTTCCTTTCCTGTTTCTCCAGTTCTCCTTTCTCTCTCCAGAGGCTCTCCAGCTGCAGCTGTATCTGCTCCTGGAAGAAAATACATCCATTAGGAGCTCCCCACCACCCACATAGACACATTGTGCCCATAAAATAACCTGTTCCCTGGGTCTGGCATAAGCAGCCTCTGGATCTGTGGGTCCGGGATGCTCGCAAGTGTTGGCGTGACTGTGAAAAGCCATAAGGGGAAAAGCAGGGCAAGAACACTGGGGAGGAACAGGCAGCAAGGGGTATAAAAGGGCCTGGTCATGGGTAAAACAGGGCTGGTCAGTGCACTTGTCTGACCCAGCCCTGTGCCCCATCACTGCATTCTGTCCTACCTTCTCATTATCTCCTTTCTTAATTGTCTTTTTGCACAATCTCTCTGTATCTCATGGGTGTGAGTGCTGCAAGGACGAAGTGCCAGTTACTGGAGGGACCAGCGCAAGTGGATTTGGTGGCAGCTACTGCAGTCGGATGGGGGTGCACGCACCCCAGGGCTGGGTCTCAGCTAATGGAACCAGTGGGGTCTCAGTGCAGCTGTGGGAGCAGGTGGGGGTCCTGAATGCCAGCTGCTGTCTGGGAGGGTGCACGTCCCCAGAATCAGCTACTGGGGGCACCAGCGTGAGTGATGTGAGCAAGGAGCTCAGCAGGGGCAGCTGGAGCAGATCCACAACCCACCCGCCTGGGTAGAATCCCTATGGAGTCAGATGCCAAAAATCAAAATAATATTGAAGGCTGATCACAATCACTGTCACCACCCTGGTCTGGCAGACAGCAGCACGCTGAGGGATGCTGGAGGGGCCACCAGGGCGGGAAATCATTATGTTATGTATGTAAGCTGCACACCACGGTACTGCAGACAGACTCCCACTGCCCTTATGAAAACTTGATAAACATTACGTCAAGTCACAAAGCACGGAAAAGGGGAACTGCAGCAACAGAACGACGTTGGTTAAAAAATACACAAGCAAAGAAAGCAAAGGGTGCAGTTAGAGCATTAACTTCTCGCAGAGAGCGTGGGCTTTTGCAAACCACAGCCTGGGAAGCTTCCCGACAGGTACACAAAAACATCGAGACATTATAAACATAAACCAATCGCAGAGAACACCTTGGGGAGGCGCGCAGGGGGACCCCAGCCCCCACCCGAAGCGGCCGGCAGCAGCGGTGGGGTGCTTGGGGAAGGCAGCCTGCCCTCGCCCCCACCGGGGCTCACCTCGGGCCCCCCGGGCCGCCCCCCCCGCCTCAGCCGCTCCGCGATGTTCCCCAGCGGGCGGTTGGGCCGGGGGCTGGGGCCGGCGGGCTGCCGGCACTGGGGGCACTGGGGGCACTGGGAGGCGGCCCGGGCCCAGCACAGGGAGATGCAGGCGCGGCAGAAGTTGTGCCCGCAGTCCAGCATCACCGGGGCGCAGAAAAAATCCAGGCAAATGGCGCAAATCGCTTCCTCCTGCAGCTCCTCGGCCGCCGCCATGGCCCGGGGCGGGGGGCGCAGCCGCTCGGGCTCTTCCGCTTTCGGTACCGGGACGGGGCGAGCGCGGCGGCCCCCGAGCAGCTCCGGGACCCACCCCCAGCTGCAGGACCCCCGAGCAGCCTCAGGGACCCCGGCGGGCACAGCACGGCCAGGGGAAATGGACCACAGCCCTCCTCCCCCACTTCCCCCCGCCCCCCGTCCTGCACTTATTTAAATTAAAGGGGCGGGTCTGGCGCTTAGACCTGTTTCACGTTAACCCAGAAGGAGCCCTGCTGCCCTTAGCAGGATTTTCCTCCATCGGTCACTCAGGTGACATCCTTCGAACCCCCTTTCCTCAGACGAGCTCCCCGTTTTCCTGCTCCTCCTCCATCTCCAGTGCCCAAGGTGCACTGGGTTTCTCTCCCTCCTTGCCTTTTCCTCCCTTGCAGGTCATACCGTTGCAAAGATGAAGTTTCTTTCATTTTTCTGTGGCTTCGTTATGTACTTCGCAACGCCCCACGGTCCCAGGGCATGCTCCACCACGATGCTGGCAGCTCATTTCAGATCAGCTGCATCTTTCTTTCCCTTGTATTCCACCTTCCCCTCAATGCAGTCGTTCATGGTCCCAGGGAGCGAGTGCCCTTCTGCCCAGACTAACCCCAGGATTATTGCTTTTGGGTGTGTTGCTCCACCCCACACCCGCACACCCCCATTTATTTGGAGCTCAGGCAGCTCGCTGGATGCATTTAAATATCAGCAGTGCTGAGAGTATTTGCGTGAATTGGCATGCATGTCATCAAATGCCATTTTGTAGGGATTTAAAGATATGTAAACAGATTTCCTTGCCTCTCTAACCTGCTCCTTCCCCTGCTGCCCCAGTGTGTGACCAGTCTACGCACTGGTCTCCCAGCAGTCCAGGTTGGTGAGTGAATAACTGAGCCAAAAGCCCTTCACTGAGAGGTTTATCACCTCTCCATTAAAGGCAGGCAGGCCCAGGAGCAAAACTCTCCCAGCATCACCCTAAGCAAATATTGTCCTTGTCAGAGATTGAGCTCTTTGCATTAATCGTAATGGGGTGGAGGCCAGAGCCCTGTTGTATCCCCGGACAACTGCAAAGGAGCAAAACCCTGCTGAGATGCTGCAGGAGGTGGCACAGGCTCTCCATGAAGGGACTTCACTGCAGGCCCCTCATGAATCTGCAATGGCCAGTGCCTCCTTGCTAGGGCCTGGGTCCAACCCTGCACTCTCTAACATCGCCTCCTCTCCCTCCTTGTAGCTCATGGTTTGCATCTGTAAAAAGAGATTGCATGTGCCTGTCCTCAGCTGCTGCAGAGGTTTGCTTCTAATGAAACATTTCTCTTCTCCTCTTAGTCCCCTCTGGTCCCATTCCCCAGCCGGGTTTGTGGTGCTGGGATGATCCCCCCGTCCTCACTGACGGAGGGGGGCTGCCCTGCTGCCTTTCACCGGGGACGAGTGCTTGGCCCTCGGAGGTGTCCTGGCTCTGGATGCCGCGCTCATCACTCGTACGTGGCTACCGTGAGGGGAAGGATGGGGATGGTGAACAGACACCGGTGCCAAGGCAGGACGGAGCTGCGCGGATTTGAGACCTTCTGCCATCTGACCCTCTGATGAGGGATTTCACTTGCTCGGTTCGAAGCAGCGTCAGAAACAGAGATGCCGAGCTGGAACTAAAGGTTCAGTCTTTCCTTCTGAGGAAAGGCTGAGAGACCTGGGTTTACTCAGCCTGGAGAAGAGAAGGCTGAGGGGGGATCTCATCAGTGCTTATAAATACCTGAAGGGTGGGTGTCAGGGGGATGGGCCAGACTCTTTTCAGCGGTGCCCAACGCCAGGCCAAGGGGCCACGGGCACAAGCTGGAACACGGGAGGTTCCCCCTGAACATGAGGACAAACCCCTTCCCTGTGCGGGTGCCAGAGCAGGGGCACAGGCTGCCCAGAGAGGCTGTGGGGTCCCTTCCCTGGAGACATTCACCCCCCGCCTGGACGCGGCCCTGTGCCCCTGCTCTGGGGGTGCCTGCTCCAGCAGGGGGTGGGACGGGATGAGCTCCAGGGGGCCCTTCCAGCCCCCACTATTCTGGTATTCTGTGACTCTGTGGCAGGTTCGTAGTCTGTGTCTGCCTACTTTAGGAGAGAAAGCTCTGCAGTGGGTGGGGAACTGGCTGACAGGCTGCACCCAAAGGGTGGTGGTAAATAGCTCTTTCTCAAACTGGCAACCTGTCACTAGTGGAGTCCCCCAGGGATCGATATTGGGCCCAGTGTTATTCAACATCTTTATAAGTGATCTGGATAACGGCATCAAGTGTAGCCTGATGGAGTTTGCTGATGACAGCAAGTTGAGCGGGGAAGCAGACACGCCAGAAGGGAGAGCTGCTCTGCAGGGAGATCCGGATAGGTGGGAGGAGTGGGCCAGCAAGAACCTTCTGAAGTTCAACAAGGACACGTGTAAGATCATGCACCTGGGAAAACATAATCCGGGATTGCAGCACAGACTGGGATCCACCTGGCTGGAGAGCAGCTCTGTGGAAAGGGACCTGGGGGTCCTGGTGGGGGGAAGCCCAACATGAGCGAACAGTGGCTGCTGTGGCCAAGAAGGCCAACAGGCTGCTGGGTTGCATCAAAAAGGGCATCGCCAGCAGAGATAAAGAAGTCATCATCCTGCTCTACTCAGCGCTGGTCAGGCCACACCTGGAGCGCTGCGTGCAGTTCTGGTCCCCGCTGTACAAAGAGGATGTGGCCAGGCTGGAAGGGGCCCAGAGAAGGGCCACCAGGATGATCAAAGGACTGGGAAGCTGCCATACGAGGATAGGCTGGGAGAGCTGGGTTTGTTCAGCCTTGGGAAAAGGAGGCTCAGAGGGGATCTCATCCCCATGTACCAGTACTTAAGGGGCAGCTACAGAGAAGATGGAGGCTCCCTTTTTACACGGAGTCACATGGAGAGGACAAGGGGGAACGGACACAAGCTGCTCTTGGGGAGATTCCGATTGGACACGAGAGGGAAATTTTTCACACTGAGGACAGTCACCATTGGAATAATCTCCCCAGGGAAGGGGTTGACTCGGCCATGTTGGACACCGTCAAGAGTCGTCTGGACAGGGAGCTGGGCCATCTTGTTTAGACTCTGCTCTTCCCAGAAAGGTTGGGCGAGATGATCCCTGAGGTCCCTCCCAACCTGGGATTCTGTGATTCTGTGATTCTCTTAAAAATGAGTTTTCAACACGTTGGCTGGCAGGGGCCACTCCTGTCAGCGAAGCTGCTTGTGACTTTTAGGAAGGAGAGTCTGTTTGGAGCCACCCAGGACACCTCTGCTTGTTTGGTTTGTGTTTTGTTACCCAAGAGGGCCCAGGGCAGAAGCGCCCCAGCAATGAGCACACTTGGGCATTGTTACTCTCCTTCTGTAGGATTACATGGAGCTCGTAGGTAACATTTCAGCTAGACATCCTGCTGTTTCAAGGTGGGTTTTTTTTCCCCTCTCACCTATTGTCCTCTGTTTAAGACAAGAAATAAAAGCACATGTGATTGTGAAATATAAAGTTTATAAGAAATATAAGTTTGATACTGGCTTGGCATAAGATGGAAACACTTATTCTTCTTGTTTGCCCTGTGCAAAATAATTGCAATTCCTCATTGCTGTGGCTTCTGAAATCTGAAAGTAAATCTCAAATCTTGAGAACCTGCATAGCTTAGTCCAGTTTTTCTTTTAATGCCATTCTATCCGTGGGTTCTGGCCCTCACACCTCTGTGAAGACTAGCCAAGGAGGTGGCCAAGTTGTGTCCCCACCAGATGGCTGGTTCCCAGAGCCCCAGGTCCTGTGGAGAGATTGCAGCCATCAGCACATACCTGCAGAGTCCCCAAATCAACCCTGAAACACGAGGGGCCTCTCTGAGGCACAGAGCACCCTCCTTGTCATGGGGAGCACCCCAAAGGACTTGTCCTGTGTGTGGTGAGGAACACCTACCTTAAGCAAGAAAAGGAAATTGCTTTCTAAAAGCCGGCTTAGTCACCCTGACGTGGGCAGGGTGAGACCGGAGGAAAGCTGGGCTTCTCAAGAGATCAGTGCCTTGGATCCTCTCCACTGGAATTTTCTGTTTTGGAGGGTGAGAAAAGGTTTAATGGGTTCCTTTTTGCTGTGCCCAAAAACAAAACAAAAAAACCCCAAACCAACTCTTTGGCAGCTGAGTTGCATAACTGCAGCATTTTGGTAAGAAATACAACAATTTCATGTAAGACTGCACCATGAAGGCTCACGGGAGTTTAAATTCAGCTCTCTTTCTATGCAAGAGGTATCTCTGCATTCTGGTGCCACTGCAGGTAGGAAGCCTTCAGGAACACAGAGGTCCTTGAAAAGCAAGGCTAGACTAATACAGGTCCTCTAAGGGGCACGTTTCAGGGGTACAACCTGAGCTGGGAGTTTTTGTCCCATTCCCAGAGCCTGCGTGGATGGCGCGTCACGGCTGCGGCCGAGCGAAGGCGTGGGGCCAGCAGCCAACACCTGCCTCCTCGGCTGGGGGCTGCACGTGGGGCCAGTAACTTGCGAGGCCCACGGTCCCGTCGGCACCAAGGCAGGGCCCGTCCCAGCAGCAAAGGTAGAGCGGGGCGTTGATCAGACCTACGGGATCCTCCCTGTTCCCGGGGAAAGGCTGCAGTGATGGGCAGTGAAGGCACCTCAATAAGCAGGTTTTTCTCAACGCTGGTTTGTACCAGAGGTGCTTCAGACAAATCCTGCTCAGATTTGGTATGTTCTTCTGAGCAGCCGTCAATGAAAGCTGTTAAAATGTGTCTCCTCCTCTAACGGTGAGCCCTCTTTCTCTGGGTTCTCTGTTTCTTTTACACTCTTCTGGCTGCTACTGCTGCTTTCTCTTCTCATCCTGGGCAGATTGCTGTGTTGCAGCACATCTTTTTTCTGGGCTGAGCCTTCTCCCCAGGAACATGGCGCTCTCGCTTTTAAAACTTTTTTTCTTTTAATATAAACAAGCCCAGAGCCCTCTCAATTTGCCAGCTTGTCCAGGAAACATGGGTCCTGCCCAACGGCTTGCACAAGGCTAAAGCCTTGTCCAGGGCCTTGGAAACACGTTCAAACATTGCTTTTGCGGTGTCTTGAGGGGCACTTTTAATGCGCAGCGCAACAATTTCCACCCCCGCTCTTCAGAAGTGGTGCAGCCTTTCTAACCTGGCCTTGCAATGCAGGTCCAAGCCCACACCATGGCCAGGGGCTACGGGCAGGGCTGGGACTGCAGGAGGTGCTGGGGCTCCTCATCACACCACGGGAAAGGGACCCGAGGCACCAGAGCCAGTGCTGGGCAGGCGTCCTGCCCCATGCCACCCTGCAGCCCCCACCGGCTCTCAGAGCCAGCTGCGCAGCGTGACCAGCCTCTCCTGCCCTGCAGCCTCGGACATGGCACCTGGAGGAGAGCATGGCCTGGCACACCAGTCCGGTGTCTCCCAGCACCCTGGAGCGAGGGGCTGGGCCAGACCGGCCGGCAGCGGGGCAGGCTCTGGTCGGGCAATTCACTGGGGCAGCGCAGCCCCGGGAGCCTCTGCGGGGCTGCATCCCAGGGCGCACTGGGAGTGCTCCAGGCTGCCCCGCGCCCACCCTCTGGAGAGGCCAAAAGGACTCCCTTGACCCAAACATCACCTCCTTGCTTGGCCCAAACAGGGAGGTTTCTGTGTGCAGACAAAAGAAACCCACCCATAAATGACAAAAAGCCTTGGGTTTTGTCCAGTTTTGGCTCAAATATGAAACCTTCTGCCAGCTCTCCTGGCACAGGTCAGGAAAGCTGCCCACAGCGCCCCAGGAAGCCAGCACATGGGGCTCACTGTGAGGGAGGCAGCCTGGGCTCTTCAGGTCCTCCCGTCTCCTCCAGTAACAACACAACAGCCCAAAGTTTGTCTCACTTTTATTTACAAAATTGCACAGCCCGTTTCCCCATGACACTGGAACATGGCGGGTCAGATACTGATTTCCCACATCCACGAGCTGAACATCTCCTCTGGGAAGGAGAAGACTCAAGGAGTCACTCCTGGGTTTTGCAGGGGCACATGCAACAACTCCAATTATTGGCAACTACGATAAAGACAACGAAGCTGAGAGTGAAGCCGTGGCTGTGCACAGGGCTGGGCCCCAGCTGCCCCTGGCCAGTGACTTCTGGCTTTCACAGTTGCATATTCGGATCAACACTGGGTTTCCTAACTGAAACGCTGGCTCCATTAAGTCCTTACTAGGGGAACGTGGTGTGGGAGTGCACATCCTTTGTTACCTGCCAGAACTAGATGCATCGCATGACCAAGCCCCTGAGGGGCGGCCAGGGCTGAGAAGGTTAAACTAAACGCCCAAGTTTTTCTTCACTGGGAACGTCCTGGTGACACAGGGTTTGTTGGGGAGGGGCTGAAGGAAGGGGTACCCAGGACAAGGCACAGAGCAGTGGCACCGTGCTCACTGCCAAGGCAAAGGTGTGCAGAGGGAGGCAGCACCTGTGTGGGGGTTCCACTGCACAAGCTGATTTGAAGCAGGATGCTAACGCTGTGCAAGGACCATAACTGCAGCTGGGCTGAGGAGGCCTCTCTGCACTACAATCCCCCAGAAGCACCAGGGGCTGAGTCATCCCTGCATGACAGGGAAAAGGGAAGGTGCCCATGGGTACACGGCAGAAGGGAAGGGACTGGCAGAGCAGAGCAGAGATGCACAGCCTGGCTGCAGCAGAAGACATTCACCCCATGATCAAATGAGACCCTCACGCTCAGAACAGAGACGAGCTCGGACCAGGCTACAGGCGCCCACAGCTGGGCAAAGCAAGGGTGCTGCAAGATGTGCTGGGATATCACTGAATTACATGAGAACCCTGGGACAGGGGACAAAGGAGGAGGGCAGACACAGACCAGGCCACAGGGCTGGAATGATCTTACTGGGGGAAACAGGGCACTGGCCCCTGCTGCTCATGCCACAGGCAACTTCCAGCCTAGGGTCAGAGAACAGGGGACACGTAAGGAAAAGCATCCTGCTTTCCAGCTAGAGAGAAAGAAGAATGGCACATAGTGCTTTGAATTCAAGAAATTATAGGTCTCGATCTAGCAGGGCATTGGACTGATCCCCTTGGGTTCAGCAAAGAAGGAGAAGGACGTAGTGTGTGACTACCACCACCCACTGCAAGGGCACGGGAACCCTGG